>NW_003101679.1:3679824-3734560 GCF_000003855.2 Blastomyces gilchristii SLH14081
CTGGCTCGGCATATAAACTGAGTGGATCCGCGGTCCGCGGCCACCTCAACCTGGCCTACCCCTACCTATCTATGTAACCGCTCCCTCTGCTCTAACTTACAGCCCGTGTCTCTGGTATGAAGACGGGGGGGGGGTGCTGAGGAGTGACTCTGGCTAGATGGTGAAGATCTGGTGATCAAAGCACCTTTTATTAATATAAAAGATGCATTTGATTATATTTCAAAGTTAAAGATGATTCAAACTTTAAAGATATTAAAACTATCACTTTCTCTAATGAAATAGATTAACTGTTTTATATTTAAAAGAATTATACAATTATTCTTTGATGAAATGAAATAAGATGTAAGAGGCCTACGCTGAATAGATTAGTATAATATTGATAGGTCTTATATAACAAAGTGAAAAACATTAAAGAAGGAAAAGAAAGAGACAGTGTGAGAATCAGTGATCAGAGTGAATATTTATACATGTACACAGTGTGTACACAGTGAAGCTTCAGGGCAGAAGAATAGGAATTTCATGAGTTTTTCAGCTGAGAATCAGTGATCAAGAATGACTGAGAATTGAAGCTTTCAGTGAAATCTATGAAGTGTAAGAGAATAGGCTATATGATGATCAGACACAGCCTGTCACATTAGCTACTCTCTTCTCTGATTGTGCATAGTTTTCATCAGTCAAGAGCTGCAGTCTCAGATAGCAAAGAACTCAGAGTTCAGATCAGATAATTATAGCTGAGTTATTTCATAACATATTATCAGTCACAGCTGCAGAGTCTCTTATCAAGAATATTTTCAATCTCTTATTCAAGATCATTATCTTCTTCTATGATTCCTGGCAGCTGTCAGTTGGAAATCAGTTGAGAAGGAAATGAATCAGTGACAGCATGACAAAGCAAGCTCATGTGAAAGACATTATAAATCTCTGATGATGTGTTAAGATGATAGTTGTGACTATTTAGAACTTCTATCACTTTATACTTGACATGGCAGTAGTTCAGTGTACAAGATGAATGTATGATCTGTATATTCTTGAGATTCAATCACATCAAGTCTTCTATCTTATACTGCTCAGTGAGATCTCATCAGATATTGATTTGATTCTCTTAGTCTTATTTCACAATTATCATGAAGGTCTCTGCTCAGTCATGAATGTCTTAAAGCTTCATTACTATATTATCAGTAATCTGAATCAGACTATAAGAGTTCAGTGTGAACTGTGTAGTCTCTAGAAGATTCAACACTTTCATATAATATTTATATGTAAGAAAGAACAGACTTACACCTGTTAAAACAGCATCTCAATCATTGATAGCAATCTCTGTGTGTAGAAGAAGATTATATCAATCATCTTATAAGTAGTTACAGAACTTATGAAGATAATTCTTCATAGTCTGAATTATTTATTTCAATACATCATCAGTCTCAGAGTGATAGACAGTTGATAGATAATATATGATCTTAAGAACTTGACAGATTCTTGTTCAGAGAGCACTCACAAATTGATAGTCTTAATTCAATACTATAGATCTTAGTAATTCATGCATCTGATAGAATAAACTCTGTAGAAAAGCTTCAGTGACTTGTTCAGTATTCATCTTATTACAAGATTTTAATATTACATCTTTACTTAATCAATTCACAATAATCAGAATGTTTCTACAACTCTTACTCTCAGATAGATTAACAGTAAAGTTAATTACTACATCTCATCAGATTCTATTAGAGATATTGAGTAATTTCAATAGATCTTTTCTATAATTCTTTCATGAGATAACAGAAGAACAGTGATTGCAGTTTCAGATAAAGTGTCTAATACTGTTTAATATCTCAGATCAGTAGAACTCTCAGAAGATTATTCTATACAGTTGTTCATAATCTGAATAATCAGTCATATATGAATTATACATCTCTTGCATTATTCAGATATATAAGAGTTTGAAGTAAGAGACTCAGTGTTGTTCACAGAATCATAGAGTGTTATTATCATCAATTGAACATTCTGAGATATTGATTCTTATACATAGTTCTGAGAGAAATTAGAGTTCTTCTTAATATACTGCTTCAGTGAGAGTCTGAAGAAGTTCATCAGTCTGAGCTGCTGTATGCCACAGTTTATTCAGTGCAGAGAAAGTGAAGATATTGATATCAGTGTCAGTTCAGAGAGAGAGTATTCTAATCAGAGAAGTATATATAGTGTCATAAGTTGTTCTATCTTGATCAATCAATATCTTCAGATCTAAGACCTGATGCTCTCAGTTCATTCAGCGTGTGTCTGTCACATCAGACAGTATATCTTGTTCTCATTGTGAGAGAGTGTCTGTCATCAAGTTCTGACTGCCGGGGTGGTAGTGTATTGTAAAATGAAAGTGGCTTAGAAATTCAGATTATTGTATCTATTATTCAGTGAGTTTACAGATGATTGTGAAGTGCTTGAGATTCTTATAATCTATGATTATCTCAAATTCAGAGACACTTTAGAGTTTGAAGTCTCATTCTTCTAGATAGTGTACAATTGTGAGAAGTTTCTTATCATAGATTACATAATTGCATTCAGCAGAACTCAGCTTCTTAGACATAAAGACATATGATTGTAGAATATATTTATTATCATATTATAATATCACTTCTTCTGTTACATAGTCAGAGAAATCAGCTTCAATAACTGTTTCACAATCAGAGTTAAATATTACTAGCAGAGAGATATTGATGAATATCTTCTTCATCTATATAAATACAGCTTCAGTGTCTACTGATCACTGAAATACTGAGTTCTTCTTGATAAGTTCTGTAAGTGATCTCATAATATCTGAGAAGTTTTATATAAATCACTGATAGAAGTTAGTAAATCTGATGAAGCTTTTATACATCTTTCACAGTACACAGAGCTTCTCATTCAAGAATGACAGAGACTTTTTCAGAATTCATTTAAATTCTCTTGTTAGCTTCTATAATAAACTCAGATATTTAATACTCTTGACTTTAAAATCACACTTATCAATATCTATCAGTAGTTCTGCTTCTTGTAGTCATTGTAATATCTTCTGTACATGTTCTTGATATTCTTTTCTGAACTCATTAGTGAAGATGAGAATGTTATTATAAGAGGCCTACGCCGAATAGATCAGTATAATATTGATAGGTCTTATATAACAAAGAGAAAAATGTTAAAGAAGGAAAAGAAAGAGAAAGTGTAGAAATCAGTGATTGAGATGAATATTTATACATGTATGTGATGATGTATGCAGTGAAGCTCCGGGGTGGAAGAATCTATATGTGTTTATGACAGCTGAGGATCAGTGATTGAGAATGGCCGAGAATCGAGGTGTACATGTTTGATAGTGGAATAGAAGAATCTATGAAGTGTAATAGAATAGTCTATATGATTGATCAGGCGCAGCTCATCACATTAGCCTCCCTCTTTCAGAAGCAGTTTTCATTGATCAAGGACTGCTGTTTCAGATAATGCAGAACTCAGAGTTCAGATTAATTGATTGTAGCTAACTAATTTCATGAGATATTGTCAGCTGCAGCTGCAGAATCTCTTATTGAGAATATTCTCAATCTCTCACTCAAGCTCATTATCTTCTTCTATCATATCTGATAGCTGTCAGTCAGAAGTCAGTTGAGAAGGAAACAGATCAGTGATGACATAGTGAAGCAAGCTTGTGTGAAATACATTATGAATCTCTGATGATGTGTCAAGACAGTAGTTATGACTATCTAGCACTTCTATCACTTTATACTTAACATAGCAGTAATCTAGTGTATAAGATGAATATGTGATTCATATGTTCTTAAGATTCAATCATATCAGATCTTCTATCTTATATTGTTCAGTGAAATCTCAGTGAACATTGATTTGATTCTCTTGATCTTGTTTTGCAGTTGTCATGAAGGCCTCTGCTCAATCACAGGTATCTCAGAGCTTTGTTAGTATATTATCAGTGATCTTAATTAAACTGTGAAGGTCTGATGTGAACTGTGAGATCTCTAGAAGATTCAACACTTTCATGTGATATTCATGTGTAAGGAAGAACAGACTTACACCTGTTGAAACAGCATCTTGACTGTTGATAGCAATCTCTGCATGTAGAAGAAGATCATGCCAATCATCTTATAAGTGATTGCAGAACTTATAAAGATAATTCTTCACAGTCTGAATTGTTCATTCTGATGCATCATCAGTCTCAGAGTAATAGACAGTTGATAAACAGTGTGTAATCTTGAGAACTTGACAGATCCTTGTTCAGAGAATGCTCATAAATTGAGAGCTCTGATCTAATACTATAGATCCCAGTAATTCATGCATCTGATAGAACAGGCTCTGTAGAAAAGCTTCAGTGACTTATTCAGTATTCATCTTATTGCAAGATTTCAATATTACATCTTTGCTCAGTTAATTCATGATGATCAGAATGTTTCTACAACCCTTACTCTTAGATAGATTGATAGTGAAGTTAATTACTATATCTCACCAGATTCTATCAGAGATATTAAGTGATTTCAATAGATCTTTTCTACAGTTCTTTCATGAGATAACAGAAGAACAGTGATTACAGTTTCAGATAAAGCATCTGATGCTGTTTAATATCTCAGATCTGTAGAACTCTCAAGACATCATTCTATACAGTTATTCACAGTCTGAATGACTAGTTATATACAAATCATGCATCTCTTGCATTATCTGAGTGTGTAAAGGTTCAAAGTGAGGAACTCAGTGTCATTCATGAAATTGTAGAATGTTATTATCATTGATTGAATATTCTGAGATATTAGTTCTTATACATAGTTCTGGAGAAAATTGAGATGCTTCTTGATGTACTGCTTCAGTGAGAGTCTGAAGAAGTTCATTTATCTGAGCTGCTGTATATCACAGTTCATTCAGTGTAGAGAAAGTGAAGATATCAATGATAGTTCTAACTGAAGAAGCATGTATAGTGTCATAAACTGTTTCATCTTGATTAACTAGTATCTTCAGATTCAAGAGCTGATGCTCTTGATTCATTCAGTGAGTATCTGTTACATCAGATGATATATCTTGCTCTTGTTATAAGAGAGTATCTGTCATTGAGTTCTGACTGCTAGAATGATAGTGTATTGTAAAGTGAAAGTAACTTAAGAACTCAGATCATCATATCTGTCATTCAGTGAGTTTACAGATAGTTATAAAGTATTTGAGATTCTTATGATCTATGATTATCTTAAATTCAGAGATACTTTGAAGTTCAGAGATTCATTCTTCTAAATAGCATACAATTACAAGGAGTTTCTTATCATAGATCTCATAATTGCATTCAGCAGGACTCAGTTTCTTAGATATAAAGACACATGATTGTAGAATATCTTTATCATTATATTACAATATTGCTTCTTCTATCACATAGTCAGAGAAATCAGTCTTAATAACTATCTCATGATCAGAATTGAATGTTATCAGCAGAGAGATATTAATAAATATCTTCTTTATCTGTGTAAATGCAGCTTCAGTATTCACTGATTATTGAAATACTGAGTTCTTCTTAGTAAGATCTGTAAGTGGTCTTGTGATATCTGAGAAGTTTTGTATAAATTGCTGATAGAAGTTAGTGAATTCAATGAAGCTTTATACATCTTTCACAGTTTATAAAGCTTCTCATTTGAGAATGACAGAGACCTTCTCAGAATTCATTTGAATTCTCTTACCAGCTTCTATGATGAAACCTAAGTATTAAGTACTCTTAACTTTGAAATTGTACTTATCAATATCAATTGATAGTCCTGCTTCTTATAGTTATTGTAATACTCTTTGCACATGTTCTTGATGTTCTTTTCTGAATTCATCAGTGAAGATGAGAATGTCATCTAGATAAGCAGATACAAACTTATCAAGAAAATCTCAGAGTGCTCAGTTGATATACTTCTGAAATGTACTGAGAGTGTTAATCAGTTCAAAGAGTGTGACTATTCATTCAAAGAGATTATAACATGTTCAGAATGCTGTAAGTCATTCATCTTCTTCAGTGATACAAATCTTATGAAATGTGATAATGACATCTAGCTTTGTAAATCATTGAGCTCATCTGATTCATGCTAGAGTTTCATTGATAAGAGATAAGAGATATGAATCTTTCTTTATCAATCTGTTCAGATCTTGATAGTTCACACAGAATCAGAGTTCTTCATCTGACTTCTTTACGAGGAGAATAGAAGCTGCAGTGAAAGAGTTACTAATACATATAAATCTCTTATCTAACAGATCATTGAGTGTCTTCCAGAGAAGAAGGAGTTCATCTTGAGATATATTATAAAGAGAGTCTTATGATGATTCAGAGTTCTTATCATTCTTCTTTTTTAACTTGATACTGTGATTCACTTCTGAACCTTGTAAGAGAGGTAGATTTGTAGCATTATTATCTTGTCAGAAGACATCTAGATATTCATGATATTATTAAGAGAGTTTCATACAAGAATCTGTTATTATAATACAGAATAACTTTTCTAGAGTCTTTTTAATATCAGTTAGACTGATAGAATAGATTGACACATGATTCTGCTGTTAATGATTCTTTCAGCAACTTCTTTTTCTAAGTATTTTATAGATGTTGACAGAGATCTGTGTCAGATTCATAGTCTTGTGAATATCATTCTCATGAACTCTATTATTGTTAAAGAATATCAAGCTTCTATTTCAAGTATTCAATAAGATGTCTTGTTCAGATAGTCAGACAAGTTCTAATATAAGATTATAATCAGGATTATCAACTTCATATATGTAGATATATTCATGTTGATGTTCTCTCACATCTATAGTCAGCTTTATCATGTAATGAGTATAAATGTCTTTTAAATCATTAAATTCTGTGAGAAGTCAGAGTCTTGATAAGAAGATATACTGAAGGTTATAATGTCTTATGACTGAAGATTTTATCATTGTATAGTAACATAGACTGCTGTCTATCATAGCTTTCATATTATACATATTATCAATCACAGTAGATACAAGAATCACATTTATTATCATTTTCTCTTCAAATTATTGTTATTCAATCTCTTCAAGCTTCTGTTTACAAATTTGAACAGAAGCTAATCTTTTCCCTGTTTCATTGAGATATTCTTATAGTTATCTTATGAATCTTTCTTCACTGCAATGTGATTGATGCAGACAGGCACTGATTCATTCTTTAAATAAGAAGCCACTGATCTTTCTCTTGATTGAAGAGATGCTAGTCTTTCTCTTGAGTGTGAAGACACATAGATCAATCAGCAGTTGAAAGTGATGTGTTCTAATCAGTTACAGTTGATACATACTCTATATTGATGTCAATCAGTGACTTCTTCAGAAGTGATCTCAGAGATTCAGAAGTCTGTTCAGATAGCAGAGACTCTTGCTTATATATAGATATTCAAGTCTACTCAATTCATGATATCTGCATCATTGTTATTCCTCAGTATAAGTGTATGAGTTGCTGAGATATAATGTCTTCTATTACTGTTCTGTATACTCTTGAGCTTGATAAGATGATCATTTATTGTCTGAAGCTGTGTGCAGAAGTCTTTATAAGTCTGATCTTTGTTCACACTTACAAGAGTCTATAAGAGTGTGAAAGTTAATGTCTTCTTAAGCATGCTAATCTTTATTTAATTCTTTCAAGATTAATCATCTACTTCTAGAATCTTAGTGTTGAAGTCAGGGATGAATATTATAAGAGAAGTGTTTCTCTGTCAGATGCTCTGTAATCAATCTAATACTTTCTGTTATATAGCAGTGTCTCAGAACAGAATATCAAGATATTTCATAATATTATCAGGCATTCACAATGCTGATTTATATGCTTTTATTCATGAATAAAACTTCTGTTTCACACAATGTTTCAATTATTCATTGATATATCAATCTTAATTGATTAATGAACTGATGATATCTTCATCTACACTCAGTTTTATAAGCATTTTCATCCTTCATGATGAGTAGAGAGTGAGATCAGAAGTATTAAAATATATAGAAGCATTTAAGCATTCTTTCAGTGCTTTTGTATTTGATTCTGTAGATGTTGAAATTGTATGAGTTAATTATTGAATCTCTTCATATTGATGTTGTTGAGTTGCATGCATATCAGCTATTTATTGTCATTATAGTTTCAACATTGCTCAGAGCTACTGTGATACTGTGTTTATACTCATGTTCAGAGGTTCTCTCATATTATCATTAGACATGATTATATCATTTATCAGATGTGTGATATCTGTGAAATCTGAAGAAGTATAATTATATAAATATCTCATACATCTGAGTGTCAGAACTCTTGAGTCTTTCACTGATATTCTCTTTGTAGAATCTTATTACAGGGTCAGAATGACTGATAAGCAAGCTTCTATCTAAGAACTCAGTGTTCACTTAACTATTTGACTATTTCTCTATTTCTTACATGTTGTTACACATTTGAATATCTCTTGATGAATAATTATTCCTGATGAAGAGATAATGCATGAATAATCATTTTCTAATAAGAAGATGATGAATGTTTTTCTAGTATAAGAGATCTACACTGAATAGATCAGTATAATATTGATAGGTCTTATATAACAAAGAGAAAAATATTAAAGAAGGAAAAGAAAGAGAAAGTGTAGAAATCAGTGATCAGAGTGAATATTTATACACATATGTAGTAATGTATGTAGTGGAGCTCCGGGGCGGAAGAATCTATATGCGTTCGTGGCGGCCGAGGATCGGCGATTGAGAATGGCCGAGAATCGGGGTGTACATGTTCGATAGTGGAACGGAAGAATCTATGGAGTGTAACGGAATAGTCTATATGATTGATCGGGCGCAGCCTACCACAGTTATCAAGATATGCAGATATGAATTTATCAAGAAAATCTCAGAGTACTCAGTTGATATACTTCTGAAATATACTGAGAGTGTTAGCTAGTCTGAAGAGAGTAACTACTCATTCAAACAGATTATATTGTGTTCAGAATGCTGTAAGTCACTCATCTGCTTTAATAATGCAGATCTTATGAAACACAGCAATGATATCTAGTTTTATAAACTATTAAGCTTGTTCAATACAAGCTAGAGTTTCATTGATAAGAGATAGTAGATAGCAGTCTTTCTTTATTATTCTATTCAGTTCTTAATAGTTCACACAGAATCAGAGTTCTTCACCTGATTTCTTTGCAAAGAGAATAGTGACTGCAGTGAAAGAATTACTAACACATATGAATTCTTTATTCAATAGATCATTGAGTGTCTTTTGAAGAAGAAGGAGTTCATCTTGAGACATGTTATAAAGAAGGTCTTATAATGAATCAGAGTTCTTATCATTCTTCTTCTCTAACTTGATACTGTGATTCACTTCAAAACCATGTAAGAGAGATATGTTTGTAATATTATCTTATCAGAAGACATCTAGATATTTATGATATTGTTAAAAGAGTTTCATATAAGAATCTGTTGTTGTAACACAGAATAACTTTTCTAGAGTCTTTTTAATATCAGTCAGACTGATGAAATAGATTGCTATATAATTCTATTATCAGTAACTTCTTTTTCAGAGCATTTTATACATATTGACAGAGATCTGTGTTAGATTCATAGTCTTGTAAATGTCATCTTCATGAATTCTATTATTAGTAGAGAATATCAAGCTTCTATTTCAAGTGTTCAATAAGATATCTTGTTCAGATAGCCAGGCAAGTTTTAATATAAGATCATAAGCAAGATTATCAACTTCATATACATAGACATCTTCATATTGATATTCTCTCACATCTATAGTTAACTTCATCATGTAACAGGTACAAATGTCTTTTGAGTCATTAAATTCTGTGAGAAGTCAGAGTATTGATAAGAAAATACATTGAAGGTTGTAACATCTTATAACTGAAGATTTAATCATTACATAATAACATAGAGTGCTGTCTATCATGGCTTTTATATTATACATGTTATCAATTACAGTAGATACAAGAATCATATTCATTGTCATTTTCTCTTCAAATCATTGTCATTCAATCTCTTCAAGCTTCTATTTACAAATTTGAACAGAAGCTAACATTTTCCCTGTTTCATCAGAGCATTCTCATAATTATCTTCTGAATCTTTCTTCACTGCAATGTGATTGATGTGAACAGACACTGATTCATTCTTTGAGTAAGAAGATATATAGACTGATCAGCAGTTGAAAGCAATATGTTCTGATTAGTTACAGTTAATGTATACTTGTTATTGATGTCAAACAGTGACTTCTTCGGGAGTGATCTCAGAAACTTGAAAGCCTGTTCAGACAGCAGAGACCCTTGCTTATGTGTAGATATTTAAGTCTATTCAATTCATGACATCTGCATCATTGTTATTCTTCAGTGTGAGTGTATAAGTATAACATCTTCTGTCACTGTTCTGTATACTCTTGAGCTTGGTAAGATGGTCATTCAATGTCTGAAGTTGTATGCAGAAACCGTCATAAGTCTGGTCTTCATATACACTTATAAGAGTCTGTAAGAGTTTGAAAGTTAATGTCTTCTTGAGTATGCTAATCTTCATTCAATTCTTTCAAGATTGATCACCTGCTTCTAGAATCTTGATATTGAAGTTAGGAATGAATGTTATGAGAGAAGTATTTCTCTGTTAGACACTCTGTAATCAATCTAATACTTTCTGTTGTAT
Organism: Blastomyces gilchristii SLH14081; assembly: GCF_000003855.2. Lineage (NCBI taxonomy): Eukaryota > Fungi > Ascomycota > Eurotiomycetes > Onygenales > Ajellomycetaceae > Blastomyces > Blastomyces gilchristii. The sequence continues at coordinate 3,690,469 of NW_003101679.1, forward strand.
GACAGTGTCTCAGAACAGAATATTAAGATATTTGATAATATTATCAGACATTTGCAACACTGATTCACATGCTTTTATTCATGAATAAAACTTCTGTTTCATACAATTCTTTAATCATTCATTGATATATTAATCTTGATTAATTAGTGAACTAATAATATCTTCATCTACACTCAGTTTTATAAGCATTTTCATTCTCTATAATGAGTAGAGAGTGAGATCAGAGACATTGAAATATATAAGAGTATCTAAGTGTTCTTTCAGTGCTTTTGTATTTGATTCTGCAGATGTTGAAATTGCATGAGTTTCTTATTGAGTTAATTATTGAATTTTCTTGTATTGAAGTTGTTAAGTTGTATGTATATTAACTATCTGTTACTGTTGTAATTTCAACATTGCTTAAAGTCACTGTAATATTACTTCTATGCTTGTATTTGAGAGTTCTCTCATATTATCATTAGACATGATTATATTGTTTATCAGATGTGAAATATCTGTAATATCTGAAGAAGTGTAATTGTATGAATATCTTATACATCTGAGGTGTTAGAACTCTCAGGTCTTTTTATGGTTCGGAAGAACGTACGACCGTCGGATAATAACGCGGCCGCTTCCGAACTACTAGCGTACGAATGTAAAGGGGGCCCTAGCAGCCACTAATTAATTTAGCATACAAGATTCAATATATAAGAAGCCGGTGTACGCCTGTAATTGTACACTGGCTTAAGCAACCTTTGAATCATATCTGGTAGCATGTCTAAAAACTGGTGAGAAGCGCAGGCTTCTTCAGAGTGTGATAATTTCATCTACAAAGCAATTCATAGTTATCATGCCAGTGTGGTTCTGGAAACACCTCAAAAGATAGTATACAAAGAGCAGTGAGTGAAAGAGCATCTGATTGATGCTGCTTCACTTGTTGAGGGAAAACTCCATACTCAGGTGAATGCCACATATGAGATGCAAATGAATGAGATGTGAGAAAGAAGATGAGAGCAGTGAACCAGATTCAAAGAAGTTCACTCTCTACTCAAAAGAAGAATAAAAGAGAGAGTGATCATCACTGGAGTCATACAATGATAACAGAAATCATATAACAATATAGCAATAGAATGATATAGTAATATAACAATACAGCAATATAATAATAGACATTATATAATCAACAAGAAATCACTGAAATGAATACCTTCTCTAGTTAATACAAATAACACCCTTCTCTGCTACCTGAACTGGAAGATATACAGAACCTCTCAGAGAGTTTACTCAAAGCAGTAAGAAAAGCAGCTGAGACTGCTGAACCAGAATTGAAGCTCTGTACATGTATGAGGATTCTAAACAAGATCAAGGTCTTGTGTACACAGTGACAGACTGAGATGAAAGCTAAATAACAATTGACATTCACTGCAAATCAAGCATTCACTATGAAGAGCTTTGCTGACACAATCACCATCATCAATAAGAATAGAGAAAACCAGATCTTAGGCCTGCAGCAGAAGATTGAACATTTACACAGATAGATAACTACACTGAATCTGAAGATCTCATCACAATCATTCACAATCTCTTCAGAAGTGTATATATTATCAGAGACTGCTGTGCAGAATGAGAATCTGAGTATGAAATACATTAAGTTAGAAGATCTGCTGAAGTCACTAAGCTTTAATAATGACTGAAAAAATAATGCTGCAATCAGCTGACTAAGTCAGATATAATTATATTATTAGATTAAACATGAACTCACAGACAGATAGTTAATGAAATTCTAACAAGTCTTAAGATCTGCTGTATTCCTATATAAAAAAGCAAAGTCATTGTGAATAACTGATGAAAAGATGAATCTCACAGATCTGAAGTAATATTCATTTTCATAAATATGAAATGAGTTTTCTAAATGAATCTTGCACAACTTTGAGAAAGTGAACATGTGAGATAAGTATTATAAACACTTCACTGAGTATAGATAAGTGAGTGATCTTATATCATACTTCACACACTTCAGCTTACACTATCTCATATTAAATAAAGAGCTTTCAACATCTTTCTGTTTATAGATCTTTATTCATAATCTTACACCTGAGTTAAGAACAGAATGAAAATGCTTAATCTCATAGTCAGATATAGTGAAGAAAGCATATAATATTCTCATTGTATAGAAATAAGTGAGTCAATTATAACAGAAAATACTGCAATTAAGTATGTCTCAGTGAAGAATGAATAATCAGACTTCTATAATATAAGTTACACACTCAGATGCAATGAATCTAGATCTGAATATCATTGCTAAAGCACTGAATTCTCTGAAAAAGAGATTCTCTGAGTGAAAACCTTGATGTCATAAGCATCAAGCTTGCTTCAACTGCAGATATCAAAATTATGATACAAAAGATTGCACTCAGCATGTACAGTTAAAAGAGATAAGAGAGTTAAAAAACTAGCAGAATCAGTGAGCTCAGAGACACTCACTGATATTCTATGAAAAGTCTTCAAAGTGAAAGAGATGTCTGTGTTAGATAACTCTCTGAATTCTGTGAATGTAAAGAAGAAGCAGACTTCTGAATAAGATACAGATGAGAATAATGAAGTGAATACTTATCTCAATATCTTAAGATCTGAAATGTTAATGTATAGAAGACACTTGAGTAAGAATTAAGAGATGACTGTAAAAGTGTTAGCAGACATAGAAGCTTCTACATAATATATTAATAATTATATAATTCAAAGATTGAAAGAGGTCTGTCAAGTAAAGAATCTCTGACACATAAGATTATCTGATAATTAATATTTGATATCATCTGTAAGAGTAAGAGTTCCCTTGCACTTCAGAGAATGATCTTGCTATATTTGAGCATGAGAGCTGCAGAATGTGAAATACAACCTTATTCTCAGACTCAATTGATTTCAAAAATTCAATCTGCAGATTCAATGATGTACATGTCATATACAGTTAACTGATAGAAAGAAAACAGTTCATATAATTCTATCAACTGATATGAGAAGAACATTTCATGTCTCTGATATAGAAGAATTAAATCTGCTTACACATTAATAAGCAAAGAGAATGATTTGTAAGACCTCATCTGAAAGCATTCTGTATGTCATACAGAACCTGAAAGCAGAGAAAACTAAGATAAAAGATATATAGAAGAACAAGTATATGAAGAAGCTTCTGAAGAAGTATAGAAAGGTCTTTTAAACAGATCTTTCATCAGAATTGTCATCAGAATGAGGATTTGTACATGAGATTGATATGAGGGACACAAAATCAGTCAATCAGAATGCATATTCTCTGTCATAAACACACCTTGAAGAACAGAAGTATCAGATTATCAATCTTCTAGAACATAGTCTCATACAATCCTTATCAAGTGTGTGAGGCTTTTCAGTTCTATTTATAAAAAAGACAGATGAAGAGTGATAAATGTGTATTAATTATCAAGCACTTAACAAGCTTACAATCAAGAATGAATATTCACTGTCACAGATTCAATAACAGTTAAATACAGTCAGAAACACCTGATATCTATCAAAGATTGATCTTCTCTCAGAATACTGACAGATCTGTGTAGATGAACTGTCAGTTCTGTAAACTGTGTTTAATATACAATGAGAGAAGTTCAAATTCCTGATAATATTATTCAGTCTGATAAATGCACTTATCATCTTTTAAATAATGATGAATACAATTCTTTATAAACAGAATGAAATCTCATATCTTGTATATCTCAATAACATTCTAGTCTTTTCAAACTCATATAATAAATATCTGAAGTATCTTAATAAAGTGCTTATAACTCTGACAGAGTATAAGCTCTATATCAAATCAATCAAGTGTGTGTTTAAAATGAAAGAGTTGAAGTTCATAGAATATGTAGTGAGTGATGACTGTATACACTCTATCTCAGAGAAATTGAATGTCATAGTGAATTGACTGTGGCTGAGAAATGTACACTATATACAATAGTTTCTTGAATTGATCTCATACTACTGCAGATTTATCAAGAATTTCATATGAATATCTGCATCACTCTCAGATCTCTTAAGAGAAACAGATATAAATCTGTGAAAGAAGAAGTTTCATTCAATCATCTGAAATACTGTGTGTGAAGAGACTTTTCTCACACTGAGAGAATGTATAATAATATTCTCAGTGCTTATTCAATCAGATCATAATAAACCTTTCTACATTAAGACAGATGCATTTAAATGAGCTATCAGAGGTGCTCTTCTACAGATGAGCAAGAACAGCAAGCTGCACTCAGTGACATATGATGATAGAAAACTATCAGATGCTGAGCTCAATTATTCAGTGCATGAAAAGAAATTGCTAGTGATCAAGTATGCACTGATGTTGTAGAATAGATATATCAATAACAGGTATATAATAACAGTGATTACAGATCACAAAAGCCTCATCTATCTATAATTAATAATAAAAGCTTTCAAACACTTAGCACATTGAATCTCAGAGTTTCAAGCATACAATCTTCATATCAAATACTGAAAGAGATCAGATGCTGTGATATCTGACACAATCAGTCACAGATCTGATTTCATGAGTGAGAGTTCTGCAAACCAGGCATAAGAGACATTTGCATCAAACATGCTGAGAGAATGCAAGAAATCAGAATGAGTGAACATCATGATCTCTTACTTAGAGAATAACAAGATATCAGATAATAAGTGTCTTATGAAAGTAGTAGAAGAGATACTTTTAAACTTCAAGCTGAGGAAATTGAAAAACAACATTGTGCTTTATCATGATCTAGAATACATAGAAGCTCCCTATCTAGAACCTTCATTTAGATGTGACTTGATGACTCACATGCACAAGGAATTCAGTCACTTAGAAAGCCCTGAACTCATGAATGTACTTGAATCAAGAGCATACTGATCAAGCATGCCTGAGAACATTCAGATATACACTCACAAGTGCCTGAATTGCCAGGTCATGAAAGAATCTAAGAAAGGGTTAGAACACAAGGAAGTGCAACATCAGATGAAGTGTATGATATAACTATTCAAACAATGAGAAGTGGACCTCATAGGCATATTGCCATGGACATCAAATGAAAATCAATGAATAATCACTGCTATTGATTACACTACTGACTGGCCAGTTGTAAAAGCAGTTTCAGAGGTGACAGAGAAGGTGATAGCAAAGTTCCTACACAATGAGATCTATGTCAACTATGAAATGCCGCATGAGATTCTAACTGATAACAGTGTGAACCTTGTGAAAGAAGTAGTGAGGCATTTCATAAGCCAGTTACAGACAAGACATCATAGAACAACATCATATTATTTGCAGATGAACAGGAAGATGAAACACTTGAATGAAATCTTGAACAACATGCTAATAAAATATCTAGTGAGCAAGTCTACAAGACTATGAGATGAATATCTCAGGCAGGTGCTATTAATCACATGAATTTGACAGTATGCAGTCTCTAAGTATTCATCATTCTACCTGTTGTATGAATTGCATCCGCGCATTCTGAAGAATGCTTCAGAAAAGATGAGAGAGAGAGCAGTTATAGACACAGCAGTAGCAGTTGCAGACACAGCAGTCACAGACATGAAACCAAGATTGAAAGAGATCAGCCACACATGCACAAAAGCTAATGAGTTACTCCTGAATCAAGCAATTCAATTAAAAAGAATACAAGACTCACTAGTTAAGACATTGAGTCTCAAGATGAGAATATGAGTTCTCATACACAATGAGAGTTCTGAGAAGTTTCAATCTAGATGATTCAGATCATATAAAATACTCAAATCACATTCTCTGAGAACATACACATTGAAAGAATCAGAGGGATGAATCTTACACAACTTAATTAATGATTCATAACTTATGAAAGCAAAGATGCAAGACTTAAGTGAATTATGATTATTCACAGCACTATTATCAGTATTGAAAAAGAAGAAACTTACAATTGAAAAGTCTCACAAAGTAAGAGAAATCATAGACACTTATGAATCAGATAATCTCACTTATTTCAATCTTTTCACAATTATAAGAAAAGAATGAAAAGAAATGAAGAAATCAGATAAATATCACACTTCAATAAGTGATGAGACTGTAGTCAGTCATACAATAACATGCTGCAGACAGCAGATGTAACACAGTAAAGAGCAGTCTCAAAGCAGCAGACTTGCACATGAATCAGGTCACAGAAGAAAAAGAGATTCAGAGTTGAATTCAACTGTTTACATCAGTTCAATTGTGAAGATCACAGAGAATAAACTATCTGAAATATTCATAGATACATGAGATCAAGCTATCTCAATCTCTAAAGACACTCAGAGATTGAGTGAGATTAGTTTCAATGAGCTATTCACTGTAGTGATCTGAGCAGGTGAAGAGAGACAGTATAATATATAAGACAGAATCACAAAAGATAGAAGCTGCTGAATCTAGTCACTGAACACTGTATTATATAGAGGTTGTATAAGAGTAGTGACTAGCAGATAAAGGAAAAGTGTAAGAAATGAAAAGAGATAATGAATTGATCATCAACTGTAAGAGTCAGCTGCAAAAGACAAATGTTATCATACACACTTCATTCATTTTCATACACTATATGTTAATCTGTTTCCAATGCCACATCACCTGAAAAACACTAAAAACAAAGAAAATCTCAAAACTCAAGGTCTGCAAGGAATTTGAGAATTATAAGATACTTTTATAACAACACTGTACATATCTTCAATTTCTCTATCACTCTGTATACAACATTAATGTCATTTATCACAAGATTGACTGAAATGCCAATATAGAAATGCATACACATATACATAGAGAAATTGAAGAAGAGTGTGAGACCCGCAGAACCAGGAGTCAGGGCAGGGAAAACAGAGGCAGAAGAAACAGAAGAAGAAGAAGATGCAGGACTGAATAACCAACAGTGAGAGTCACTCAGAATCAAATACTTACAACTCAGTATGCACACAATCTTCTCTGCAGAGAAGGGAGAGAAAGTAACAGAAGAAGCTTGAAAATAGAAGAGAGTAGTCTCAGCAGCATTATCATCTTTAATTAAAATGATCTCTGATGCTGGAGTAACTAAGAACTATTATTAGCATATAAAATCACAAAAGCAGAGATAACAATTATCAAACAAACACTCACTGGTCTTAGAATTGTACACACAATTACAACACACACAAGACTTCTCAGAAAGAGAGAGGAAGACACAGAAGAATGCAGGAAGCAGAACACAGTATATGAACAGCTCATTCTCACAATGACATCTCAGACAAGGTGTACAAGCCTCACACTCATGAGTGTAAAAGAGTACAATATTCATGTTTCTGTTCTCAAAAACATAGATATCTTTCATCTGCATTACAAAGTCAGACAACAGACATCAGAGAATAGGTTAATACAGATCTATCATTCTGAAGAAATTCATTAAAGCAGATGTTCTCACAATGTTGAACTTTACAGTCATGAAAAGCTTCTTAATATCTGTGAATATTATAACTTTGTATACAGTAAAATTCATAACAATTTCCTCTAAGAACAGAAAAATCAGCATTAGAAAGAAAAGATGAAAAAGAAAAAGACTTACAATCTCAATACTGTTGAAGAGAAGAATGATTCTCTGATATGAATGAATAATTGTCTCACTATAAATATTTAAAATAAATATAATAATCAGTGTCTGTGACTGAGCTTCAGATAGTTATATTATACACAGTCTTCATACAATAAATTATTCTGAGAGTCAGTAAGAAGAGCAGAAGCATACACACTGAGAGAGATGATTTATTAAGCTTATATAATATCTCCTTGAAATGGGGAGAGCTGATAACAAAAGCAGAGATGATAAAACCAGAAGTAGCAGAAGTGAGGGTTGCAGGAACAGGGATAGCAGAAGAGGAATCAGACACAGGGGTAGATATAGAAGATTGAGAGAGAGTGGCAGAGAAAGGAACAGAGAGAGCAGAGAGAAATGCAGAAGACTTAGCCACACATGACACAGACAATTTCTTCATTATCACATTCTTCAAGTTCTCAATCAATGATTCAACACTGAGTTCACTATTATCAGTGAATGCAGATCTGTCAACATGTGAAGATTCTACACAAATAAAAACAAACATATTAGCATCTGCATTCACACAAAATTGTGCCAGAAAACACAATCAGAAACCCGCTGAGAAGGAAATAATTGAGAGTGTATGAGAAGATGAAAAAGATGTGTTATTATTCATGATAATACATTATTCTGATGATCATTAGAAGATAAACAAGTTCTGATCATGTTTCACAATGTATTACACTTACTGCTAACAAACTGCTCAGTATGAGCACTATGATGATGCTTGTTATGAGAACAGGAGGCCATTGCCAGGAACATGTACAATGTGATAGATGAACAGATGGAAAGAGTTGAACAGAAGAAGGGGTAGAAATCTTGAATAATAGTGACATTCAATAATGATGATGATGAAGAAGATGATTGAAGAATGAAAAAAGTTAGTGAATGAGTGATATAATATAGTGAAAGTTTCTTTGTGAGGATGTACACAGAACACTAGCTGAATCAGAGATAGATCACACAATTGTGAAATGCTAGTGGCGAGCTAATCCACATGAAGCTAGAGTGTATGACATGGTCATGTGAGCGTGACTGAATCTGGTGAGGGAGGATGTGATTCAGAAGAATGTACAATCATCAGATAATAACACAGCCGCTTCCAAACTACTAGCATATGAATGTAAAGAGGGCTCTAGCGGCCACTAATTAATTTAGCGTACGAGATTCAATATATAAGAAGCCGGCGTACGCCTGTAATCGTACGCTGGCTTAAGCAACCTTTGAATCACATTTTACTGACATTCTCTTATAAGATCTTATTACAGAGTTAGAGTAACTGATAAGTAAGCTTCTATCTGAGAACTCAGTATTTACTTAACTATTTAAGACTCAGGGTTCACTTAACTATTTGACTGTTTCTCTATTTCTTACACATTGTTATGCATTTGAATATCTCAGTGAGTAATCATTTCTAATGAGAAGATGATACATGAATAATCATTTCTAATAAGAAGATGATGAACATTTTTCAAGTATAAGAGGCCTACACTGAATAGATTGATATGATATTGATAGGTCTTATATAACAAAGTGAACAATATTAAAGAAGAAAAAGAAAGAAAAAGTGTGAGAATCAGTGATCAGAGTGAATATTTATATGTGTACACAGTGTGTACGCGGTGAGGCTTCGGGGCGGAAGAATAGGAATTCTGTGAGTTTTTCAGCTGAGAATCAGCAATTGAGAATGACTGAGAATCGGAGCTTTCATCGGAATCTATGGAGTGTAAGAGAATAGTCTATATGATAATCGGGCGCAGCCCGCCACATAAGATAAGCCTGAGATAAAAATAGAAGTATCACAAGAATCTTCAATCTTATTTGTTTTATTTACAATATACACTGCATATCTATTGAAGAATAGAGAGATGAAAATAGTGAGATTTTTAAGCTATGTAGATGATATTAATCTAGGCTACAGTTTAAAAATAATTAAAGAGAATTTAGAAGTAATTGAAAAAGTAGTAAAGAAAATCTTTGTTAGAGTAGATATTAATCAAATTCAATTTAATATGAATAAAACTGAGTTAATTCACTTTTTTCTCAGATTCAATAAGAAAAAACTAAGTCTAACTCTTTTAAATAAAGAGCTTAAACTCAGTTTGAATGTCAAATGACTGCAACTATGATTAAACTCCAAGTTGAATTTTAAATATTATATTCAACAGAGAACTATCAAGGCAGAAAGACTATTGCATAGCATAATCAGACTATTAAATACAGAGAGAGATCTATTCTTTCAGACTATAAGACAGCTATACATAGCCTGTATCATCTCAGTAGCTGATTATGAAGTTTAAGTTTAATAGAATAATCAATAAAATTTCACTAAACTCTTTCAAAGTCTGTAAAACAGAGCTTTGAGAAGAATTCTGAGAGTATTCAGATCATCTTCTATTAAAGTAATGAAAATTGAAGCTTCAATCTCTTCTTCTGTTATTAGATTTAAAAAGAGCTGTATCAACTATACTCTGAGAGTTATAAAGATGAGCTTAAATTATATAATTAGAGAAAAAATCTCTTCTTCATTTTTATCAATTAACTCAGGAAATGAACTGATTGAAATAAATTTCTTGATTGAAATGAAAATAATTCTTCAAAGATAATGCTCTCTCAACTATACAGACTATATTTACTGATTAAAAATCAATTTTCTTTATTGAATGTTGAAAAAGTTGCTCATGACAAGATATCTCTCTGTGTGATTCGGAAGAACGTACGACCGTCGGATAATAACGCGGCCGCTTCCGAACTTGCTTACGAATGTAAAGAGGCCATAGCGGCCATCAATTAATTTAGTGTACAATATATAAGAAGCCGGTGTACGCCTGTAATCATACACTGACTCAAGCAACCTTTGAATCACATCTGATAGCATGTCTAAAAACTGGTGTGAAGCACAGGCTTCTTCAGGACATGATAATTTCATCTACAAAGTGATTTATAGTTATCATGTCAGAGTGATTCTAGAACATCTCAAAAGATAGTGTATAATGAGTGATGAGTGAAAGAGCATTCAATTGATACTGCTTTGCTTGTCGAGAAAAAACTCCATGCTCAGATGAATATCACATATGATATATAAACAGATAAGATGTGAGAAAGAGAATGAGAGTGATGAATCAGAATCAAAGAAGTTCACTCTCTACTCAAAAGAAGGATAAAAAGAAGAGAGAGATGATCATCACTGAAGTCATATAATAATAACAGAAATCATATAACAAGATAGCAATATAATGATAGATATTATACAATCAATGAGAAATCACTAAAATAAATATCTTTTCTAGTTAATATAAATAACACTCTTTTCTGCTATCTGAACTGAAAGATATGCAGAATCTCTTAGAGAGTTTACTTGAAACAGTAAGAAAAGTAACTGAAACTGCTAAACTAGAATTAAAGCTCTGTATATATACAAGAATTCTAAATGAGATTGAGGTCTTGTATACACAGTGACAGGCTGAGATGAAAGTCAAACAATAATTAACATTCACTATGAATCAAGTATTCACTATGAAGAGCTTTGCTGATGCAATTATCATCATTAATAAGAATAGAGAAAACCAGGTCTTATATCTGCAGTGAGAGATTGAATATTTATATAGACAGGTGACTATGCTGAATCTGAAGATCTTATCACAATCATTTATAATCTCTTCAGAAGTGTACACATTATCAGAGATCACTGTGCAGAATGAGAATCTGAGTATAGAATATATTAAGCTGAAAGATCTACTGAAGTTATTAAACTTCAATAATAACTGAAAAAATGATGCTGTAATCAGCTGACTAAGTCAGATATAATTATATTATCAGATTGAATATAAACTTACAGACAGACAGTTAATATAATTTTAACAAGTGTTAAGATCTGCTGTATTTCTACACAGAAAAGTAAAGTCATTATAAATAACTGATAAAAAGATAAATCTCACAGATCTGAAGTAATATTCATTCTTATAAATATGAAATGAGTTTTTCAAATAAATCTTATACAACTTTAAGAAAGTAAATATATAAAATAAGTGTTATATGCTTCACTGAATATAGATAAGTGAGTGATCTTATATTATACTTCACATACTTCAGTTTATACTATTTTATATTGAATGAAGAGCTTTCAACATCTTTCTATTTACAGATCTTCATTCATGATCTTATATCTGAGTTGAGAGTGAAATAGAAATGCTTAATCTCACAGTCAGTTATAGTGAAGAAAGCATACAATATTCTTATTATACAGAAATAAGTGAGTCAATTGCAATAGAAAATACTGTAATTGTATATATCTCAGTGAAGAATGAGTAATCAGACTTCTATAACACAAGTCACATGCTCAGATGCAATGAATCTAGATCTGAATGTTATTACTAAAGTGCTGAATTCTCTGAAAAAGAAATTCTCTGAGTGAAAATCTTGATATTATGAGTATTGAGCTTGCTTCAACTACAGATATCAAAATCATGATATAAAAGATTACACACAGTGTGTGCAGTCAAGAGAAGCAAGAGAGTCAAAAAACTAGCAGAATTAGTGAGCTTGAAGACACTTGCTGATATTCTATGAAAAGTGTTCAAAGTGAAAGAGATGTCTGTGTTAGATGACTCTCTAAATTCTGCAAATATCAAGAGAAAGCAGGCTTCTGAATAAGATGCAGATGAGAATAATGAAGTGAATGCTTATCTCAATACCTTGAGACCTGAAATATTAATGTATAAGAGACACTTAAGTAAGAATTAAAAGATAACTGTAAAAGTGTTAGCAGACACAGAAGCTTCTACACAATATATTGATAATTATATAATTCAAAAACTGAAAGAGATTCACTGAGTGAAGAATCTCTGATATATAAGATTATCTGATAACTGATATTTAATATTATCTATAAGAGTAAGAGTTCTCTTACACTTTGAAGAATAATCTTACTACATTTGAGTGTGAGAGCTATAGAATGTGAAATACAATCTTATTCTCAGACTCAATTGATTTCAAAGATTCAATTCACAGATTCAATGATGTACATATCATATACAGTTGACTGATAGAAAGAAAACAGTTCATATAATTCTATCAACTGATATGAGAAGGACATTTCACATCTCTGATATAGAAGAATTAAATCTGTTTATATATTAATAAGTAAAGAGAATAATTTGCAAGACCTTGTCTGAAAGTATTCTGTATATCATATGAGATCTGAAAGAGAAGAAGACTAAGATAAGAATATACAGAAGAATAAGTGTATGAAGAAGCTTCTGAAGAAGTATGAGAAGATGTTCTGAACAGATCTTTCACTGAAATTGTCACTGAAATGAGGATTTATATATGAGATTGATACAAGGAATGCAAAACCAGTCAATCAGAATGTGAATTCTCTGTCACAAACACATCTTGAAGAACAGAAGCATCAGATCACAGATCTTCTAGAATATGATCTCATATAACTCTCATTAAGTACATGAGGCTTTTCAGTTCTATTTATAAAAAAGATGAGTAAGAAGTGATGAATGTGTATTAATTATTGAGCACTTAATAAGCTTATAATCAAGAATAAATATTCACTGCTACAGATTCAACAACAGTTGAATATAGTTAAAAATGACTGATATCTATTGAAGATCAATCTTCTCTCAGAATACTGACAGATCTGTGTAGATGAACTGTCAGTTCTGTGAACTGTATTTAATATATAATGAGAGAAGTTCAAATTTCTAATAATATTATTCAGTCTAATAAATGCACTCATCATCTTTCAAACAATGATGAATATAATTCTTTATAAACAGAATGAAATCTTATATCTTGTATATCTCAATAACATTCTAGTCTTTTCAAACTTATATAATGAATATCTGAAGTATCTTGATAAATTACTTACAACTCTGACAGACTATAAGCTCTATATCAAATTAACAAAATATGTGTTTAAACTGAAAGAGTTAAAGTTTGTAGAACATGTAGTAAGTAATGACTATATATATCTCATTCTGAAGAAATTGAATGTTATAGTGAATTAGCTGTGACTGAGAAATGTACATCATATATAACACTTTCTTGAGATATTCTCATATTACTGCAGATTCATCACAGATTTTATATAAATATCTGTATCACTCTTAGATCTCTTAAGAGAAATAAATACAAATCTGTGAAAGAAGAAGTTTCATTCAATCATCTAAAATACTATGTATGAAGAGGCTTTTCTCACACTGAGAGAATATATAATAATATCTTCAGTGCTTATTTAATCAGATCATGATAAATCTTTCTACATTGAGATAGATGTATCTGAATGAGCTATCAGAGACACTCTTCTATAGATAAGTAAGAATAACAAGCTGCATCTGATAATATATAATGATAGAAAACTATTAAGTGCTGAGCTCAATTACTCAGTGCATGAAAAGAAATTGCTAGTGATCAAGCATATACTGATATTATAAGATAGATATATTAATAATGAGTATACAATAATGATGATTACAGATCATAAAAGTCTTATCTATCTATAATTAATAATAAAATCTTTCAAACACTTAGCACATTGAATCTCAGACTTTCAAGTATATAATCTTAATATTAAATACTGAAAGAGATTGAACACTGTGATACTGAATACAATCAGTTACAGACTCAATTTCATAGATGAGAGTTCTGTGAATCAGGTATAAGAGAAGTTTATATTAAACACACTGAGAAAATACAAGGAATCAGAATAAATGAACATAATAAGCTCTTGCTTAGAGAATGACAAGATGTTAGATAATAAGTATCTTGTGAAAGTAGTAGAAGAGATGCTTCTGAACTTCAAGCTGAGAAAATTGAAAAATGATATTATGCTTTACTGCAATCTAGAATATATGAAAGCTCTCTATCTAGAATATTTATTTAGACACAACTTAATAACTTACATGCATAAGGAATTCAGTCACTTAGAAAGCTCTGAACTCATGAGTATACTTAAATCAAGAGTATACTGATCAAGCATGACTGAGAACATTCAGACATACACTTATAAGTGTCTGAAATACCAGGTTGTGAAAGAATCTAAGAAAGAGTTAGAATGCAAGAAAGTATAACATCAGATGAAGTGTATAATATAACTGTTTAAACAATGAGAGATGAACCTCATAGATATACTGCTGTAAATGTCAAATGAAAATCAATGAATAATCACTGCTATTGATTATACTACTGACTGATCAGTCATGAAAGCAGTTGCAGAGATGATAGAGAAGATAGTGATAAAGTTTCTATATAATGAGATCTATGTCAACTATGAAATACTGTGTGAGATTCTAACTAATAACAGTGTGAATCTTGTAGAAGAAGCAGTGAGACATTTCATGAGTCAGTTATAGACAAGACATTGTGAAACAATGTCATACTATTCACAGATGAATGAGAAAGTAAAATGCTGGAATGAAATCTTGACCAATATACTGATAAAATATCTAGTGAGTAAGTCTATAAGATTATGAGATAAATATCTCAGTCAGACACTATTGATCACATGAATTCAGCAGCATGCAGTCTTCAAGTGTTTATCATTCTATCTGTTATATGAATTGCATCCACGCATTCTGAAGAATGCTTTGAAAAAGATGAGAGAGAGAACAGCAGTTATAGACACAGCAGTAGCAGTTGCAGATATAACAGTTACAGACACAGAATCAAGATTGAAAGAGATCAGTCACACATGTATAAATACTAATAAGTTACTTCTGAACTGAGCAATTCAATCACAAAGAATACAAGACTCACTAGTTAAGAAATCAAGTCTTAAGATAAGAATGTAAGTTCTTGTATATAATAAGAGCTCTCAGAAGTTTTAATCTAGATGATTTGAGCTCTATAAAATACTCAAATCACATTCTCTAAGAATATACACATTGAAAGAATCAGAGAGATAAGTCTTACATAATTTAATAAATAATTCATATCTTATGAAGATAAAGATGCAAGATCTGAGCAGATTATAATTATTCACAGCACTCTTATCAGTGTTGAAGAAGAAGAAGCTTATATTTGAAAAGTCTCACAAAGTAAGAGAAATCATAGACACTTATAAATCAGATAATCTCACTTATTCTGATTATTTCATGATTATAAGAAAAGAATGAGAAGAAATGAAGAAATCAGACAAATATCACACTTTAATAAGTAATAAGACTGTAGCTGATTGTATAATAATATGCTGCAGATAGTGAGTGCAATGTGATAAAGAGCAGTCTCAAAGTAGCAGACTTGCACATGAATTAGATCATAGAAGAAAAAGAAATTCAGAGTTGAATTTAACTGTTTATATCAGTTCAATTGTGAAGACAACAGAGAATGAAGCATCTGAAATATTTACAGACATATAAGACTAAGTCATCTCAATCTCTGTAGATGCTCAGAGATTAGATAAGATTAGTTTCAATAAGCTGTTCACTGTAGTGATCTGAGTGAGTGAAGAGAGACAGTATAATGCATGAGACAGAATTATAAAAGATGAAAGCTGCTGAATCTAGTCACTGAATACTGTATTATATAGAGATTGTGTAAGAGTAGTAACTAACAGATAAAGAAAAAGTGTAAGAAAGAAAAGAGATAATGAATTAATTATCAACTGTAAGAGTCAGCTGTAAAAAGATAAATATTATTATATATACTTCATTCATTTTTATACATCACATATTAATTCATTTTCAATATCACATCATCTGAAAAACATTAAAAAAATAAGAAAATCTCAAAACTTGAGATCTGTAAGGAATTTGAGAGCTGCAAGCTGCTCTTGTAACAATGCTGCATATATCTTTGATTTCTCTATCACTCTGTGTACAACATTAATATTGTTTATCACAAGATTGACTGAAATACTAATATAGAAATGTGTACATATCATATATATATGTAGAAAAATTGAAGAAGAGCATGAGACTTACAGAATCAGAAGCCAGAATAGAAAGAACAGAGATGAAAGAAATAGAAGAAGAAGAAGATACAGAACTGAATAAATAACAGCAGAAGTCATCTGAGACTGAATACTTACAACTCAGTGTGTGTACAATCTTTCTCACAGAGAAGAGAGAGAAAGTGCTGAGAGAAGTTTAAATATAGAAGAGAGTAGTCTCAGCAGTATTATCATCTTCAATTAAAATGATCTCTGATATCAGAGCAACTAAGAACTATTATTAGTGTATAAAACTGTAAAAAGCAGGGATAACAATTACTGAATGAATATCTGCTAGTCTTAGAATTGTACATGCAATTATAACATATATAAGACTTCTTAGAAAGAGAGAGAGAAACACAGAAGAATACAGAAAGTAGAATACAGTGTGTGAATAGCTCATTCTTATAATAATATCTTAGACAAGATATATAAGTCTCATGTCTGTGAGTGTAAAAGAGTACAATATCTGTATCTCTGTTTCTGAAAATATGAATATTCTTCACCTGTATCATGAAGTCAGATGATAAATATCAGAGAATAGACTGATACAGATCAATCATTCTGAAAGTATTTATCAGAGTGAATATATCTATAATATTGAATTTAACAGTTGTAAAAAGTTTCTTAATATCTGTAAACATCACAACTTCATATATAATAAAACTCATAATGATTTTCTCTAAGAACAGAAAAATCAGTATCAGAAAGAGAAGAGAAAAAAAGAAAGACTTATAATTTTAACACTGTTAAGAGAGAGAATGATTCTTCAGTATAAATAAATGATTACTTTATTATAAATATTTAAAACAAATATAATAATCAGTGTCTGTGACTATGCTTCAGATAGTTGTATTATACACAGTCTTTATATAATAAATTATTCTAGAGATTGATAAGAAGGGTGAGAGTATATACACTGACAGATGTGATTTATTAAGTCTACACAATATCTTCTTGAAATGAGAAGAGTTGATAATGAAAGCAGAGATGACAGAAGCAGAGAGAGTAGAAGTAGTGAAAGTGAGAGTCACAGAAACAGAGATAGCAGAAACAGAGATAGCAGAAGAGAGAGAATCAGACACAGAAACAGATATAAGAGATTAAGAGAGAGTAGCAGAGAAAGAAACAGAGAGAGTAGAGAGAAATGCAGAAGACTCAGTTATATATAATACAGACAATTTCTTCATTATCACATTCTTCAAGTTTTCAATCAACAATTCAACATTGAGGTGATCATTATTATCAGTAAATGTCAATCTGTCAATGTATGAAGATTCTACATAAATTAAAACAAAATATCAGTATCTATATTTATATAAAACATGATTAAATACTCACTAGAAAAAGAAGATCAAGAGTGTATAAGAAGATGAAGAAGATGTGCTATTCATAATAGTATGTTCTAGTGATTATTAGAAGATAAACAAGTTCTGATCACATTTCATAACACATTACACTTACTGCTAATAAACTGCCTGATATGAGCACTATAAGAACACTTGTTATAAGAATGAGAGATTATCATCAGAAACATATATAATATGATAAATGAATAACAGATAGAAGATGTTGAACAGAAGAAGAAGCAGAAATCTTAAATGAGATGATAATGTTTGAGATGATGATGATGAAGAAGACAGTTGAAGAATGAAAAAAGTTAGTGAATAAGTAATACAATATAGTGAAAGTTTCTTGATAAGAGTGTACACAGAATACTAGTCAAATCAGAAATAGATTACATAATTATGAAAACTAGTAACACGCTAATCCGCATGAAGCTAGAGTGTATGACATGATTATGTGAGTGTGACTGATCTTGAAGAATAACATTGTTATGTTATAATCTAACTACGCGAGTTACACTAAATAGATTGAAGTGGCACGTGACTAGAGTAGATGTAGTAATTATCAACACCTCTTCTTGCTACACTGTGATCTATAAGCCGTCACCCGGAGCCTCTCTCATTCTCAAATCTTTCAAAAATGCAATAATAATTAATTACATGAATCAGATTCTGATTTTCTCATTAGAAAAGGCATTCATACAGTAATAACTGTAAAAATCAAGAAATATATGCAAAATTCATTGATTTACTGTATTATTATTATCATTCAATCATTTCTTTCTGATCTCTTTCAAATCAATTCTTTTGATAAAATCTTTAAATGCAGGCTTCATCAGTGACTTGATAAGACTGTCAGCTATGTTCACTGTAGTGTAAGAATAAGTGCTCGCAGGCGATTATTCAGGTGTTTGCAGCTTGGCGTGATATGTACTGTTAACTACTAGAAGTATTCACAGTAGAAAGATAAAATGTAAAGATTAAATGTATAATAGCATTCAAGCTGAGTTATAAATAGTATTCACGAACTCCAGTCTATATAGTTATGTGTAGTCAAGGGCTGCTAGCCCTATTGATTATATAAGAGATAGAAATAGAGATAAAGAATCTGTAAGAAGCAGAATTTCTTACATATCTCTCTCTCTCTAAGACTTCATCTGTGAAGCCTTTCACTGAGTAACTTCATAGAATCAGCTCAGCACTGCAGTGATACTCACTAAAAATCCTTTATATCTATAAAAAACCTCAGTGAGGAAAAATCCCTTGTTACTGTGAAGAGAAAAGAGTCTGTTACTCAGTTTCTTATTCTGCAAGGTTCTTTGTGATCTACAGATTCTTCTCTGACTATTATACAGATTCATCTTACATCTTTGATACAAAAGAGTTTCAGTTGACTCTCAATCATTTTCATGAGGTTCTTGTGTGACTATCACACAGATTCATCTCACAGATGAATCACTCTCTATAAGATCACTCTCATCAAAGAGAAACATTCACAAGTTAATCTTTCACTCATACTCACAAATCATTATTCTTTGACACTGTAGAATTGTGAGGAATTTTTCATTCTTTTATTAACTCTGTAGAATTGTAGAATCAAGATATTCACAGTCTACAATCACTCTTTATAGTCACATAGAAAGATTCAGGCCTGCAATTTATAATCACTCTTATTTACTAGAGTGATCTAGCTGTTCTATAGAATCACTTACAGTGTAAGTAAATCTCTCTAGAGAAGTATAAATATCTCAGATCTGTTCATGAAATCTCATCTTCTTTTCTCTTTTTCTATAACAGCTCTTATTCTTATAAACTGTGAGTATTCTTATTCATCTGTGAAGTGTTTTTACTCAGATAATAGAGAGAGAGTGTTTCTGACAATGTCTGTATATTAATTCAAGAACTTCTCAAGAATAAAAAATTTTTTCAATTTCAATATCTTTACAAATGATGTCTGACTACTGCTGAGCTTCTTGTGAGTGTTCTCATGACTTCTCTGATTACTTTTTATCAGCTGATAAAGCAGAGATGCTGTCATTCATAACTGTGTCTTCATTTCTCTCAGCTCTGTCACTGCACCTGATCTTCAGACCAGCAGCTCACTTCATCTCTCTTTCAGACCAGTCTCTGACTTTAAGTAGTGCAGTCTCTTTCTTTACTGTAAGTCTTCTTACAAGTAATTCCTTACAGATTCTAGCTGACAGTTCTTATAAAGCTCTCAGTGTTGTCAGTGTCTTCTGTGATCTCATGAGTCTACAATCACCTCTTCTCTGCCCACACAATCTCTGACCAGGCATATGTGAATATGCCTAGGTTCTCTATCAATGATCCTCGCATCACAGCGCACTTTCACAATCTCATTGTCAATGAGAGATGAGTTCTCAGATACCTGCAAAATCCAGGTAATCAAGGTAATGTAAATGCTATGAATTTACAATGAGAGTTGATCTGAGCAGATGAGTCTTCTCTTCATATCTCAATTGTTTCTGAGCTGGATACTTCAGTATAACTAGAGAAGTGAACACAGCTTCATGAGAGATATCTGATCACATATACAGATAGTCAGTTCTCAAGACTCTGCTGCAACTGTACATGCTCTAGTGTTCAGCTTCTCTGAAGTCTGTGCATTTCTGACAGTCTTCACATTAAATGCAATAATTATCTGTATCACAGATATGATACTCTCTGCTTCTTTGAAGAGAGAAATTGATAGTTATGAGAGAATTAAGTGTTATAAATATTGAGAGTGTGAATATGAATTTTCTTTATTTTTTCTTTATTAATCTCTAAATTGTGTTCACAGTTCTGTTTATTTTCTGTTTTTTAGCTTTAATAAGAATATGATTTCTTCTTCTCTTGTATATACTGCAGACTGTTTATCTCAGTAAAAACTCATTATCTTATAGACTAGAGTTTGTAAATAACAGTGTTAATATCTTTATTATAATCAGATTCTTAGTGAAGACTGCATTATTCTGACTTATCAGAATTCACAGTATGAAAGTCATGTCTCAGCTTCTGCAGATGTCTTATCTACTTAGATAATTCTTAAGTGAACTCATTCATCTTGTCAGAATACTCTTATCACTAAATCTTGAATCAGAGCTTATGATCTTGCTTCTCTGAGTTAATAATCTCTTTGATCTGATATTGTCTTTCACTCTCTAATACTTCACAGACAGAGTGATAAGTTACAGAATTCTCTTCTGAGAATTTCTTATATTCACAGAGTAAAGAGATATGAAAAATATTATATATCTACAACTCAGATAACAGTTTTAATCTATAGAACTGTGAGCTAACTTTCTTTATAATCTTATAAAGCCCTGTTCATAAGAGATTCAGCTTCTTACTAGATCTTTATATAGTGATGTTTTCTAGACTTAGTCAGACTCTATTATCTTTCTTAAAACTCTTTATAATATGCTTGAAGTCATAGTATCTCTTCTGATACTCTTGAGCCTTTCTCAAGAATTCACAGACTTTCTTCTGAATCTTCTGAATTCTCTCAGCCTGTTCACAGGCATCATCACACTCTATAGTATACTCTTATAAATTCATTAAGATTATCTACAGATGAGTCTTAGTGAGCATCTCAAAGAGAGTTTTATCTGTACTGACATGCTTTAAGTTGTTGTATATAAACTCTGTGAGTGATAATCAATACACTCAGTCAATCTAATTATAATTAATCAAGCATTGCAGATACTGTTTCAATATACTCATTAGGTATTCTATCTGATCATCTGTCTATTAATGAAAAGCTGTGCTTAGATCTCACAAGATCTTCAGTATAGTTATCAGATCAGATCAGAACTCTTCTATAAAGATTAATTCTCTATCTGAGATAATATTCACAGATAATTCATATAACTGAATCACATTGCAGACAAAGATGTGAGCTAAATTCTTTAACTTCAAGTTCTTACAGATGAGTATAAAGTGTGCTATCTTAATAAAGTGATTCACTATCATCAGCACACTGTCAAAGCAGATATCATATATGTTCTTGCTTTCAGAGAGACTTATAAGAGTATTCATTTCTAGCTGTTCTCAAGGTTTCTGTGAGATGAGTAGAGGAGTAAGTTCTTTATATAATCTGAATTATACTACTCACAAATCCTGATAAATAGTATAAGAATTCACTATCTTCTTTATAAGTTCTTATATCTTTGATCAGAAGTATTTTCTTATAAGCAACTCATAAGTTCTAGTATCTGTAAAATGACCTGCTAGAGAAGAGTCATAATACCTTTTAATAAGTTCTATATATAGAAACTTATTCATAAGTACATAAATTCAGTTCTCTCTTCATAAGAGATTATTTAAGTCTCTTTAATTCTTTATTTCTGCAGAATTAATCTCTACTATAAGCAGTTTTTAAATATGCTGAGCATATTCATTCTTCAGTTGTAGTTCAGACAATCTGAATAGAAGATCTTATAAAGACTTATACTCTGTTTCCTCTTACACCAGGTCTTCTGCAGTGCTTCTCAAAGCCTGCAAACTCTTCAGATTATAGATACTCTCTTCAAGGATTCTCACAGAGATTCTCAGAGTGTTGACTCTCAGTGTTATAGAGAGTAGTTGTACAGGCTTCTTCTCTCTCTCTTCTCTCTTCTCTTATAGAGAATTGAGAGACTCTTCAGTCAATCTCTTTATAACACTCAGTTCAAGCATCTTATGAAGCTTTTCTGTCTTCTCTAGTCTCTCTGTATCTGTCACTCTGATCTTCTTAACATAGTCTAGTCTGTGAGAGAGTTTATTCACTGAGTTCTTAGTTTCCTTGATATATTCTATCTTGAATCAGAACTCACTCAGTCTCTGAACTCAGTGAATCTGCTACTGTGAGAGTTTCTTGATTGAAGTAAACTGTTATAAGCTGTTATAATTAGTTCTAATAGTAATCACTGTTATAAGGCTCTTGAAGTAGTGATATCAGTGATAGAAGAATTTCACTATTGTGAGAAGCTTCTGATCATAAATGCTATAGTTAATCTCTATAAGTTATATCTTTCACAAGAAAAAGGCCACTGAAACTCAGTTCTTATTTAACTGTAGTTATAAGACTATTTCTGAAATTATAAAGAAGAAGATATCTGTCTTCAATCTGATTAAGAGTAAGAGATCAAAGTGAAACAGTATCACTGTGTCTGTGAATATCTATTTCAATCTTACAAAGACTCTGTGAGCTTCTGAGATAAGAAAGTTCTTACAGTTCTCTCTTCTTAATAATCTTTTCATTCTCTGTTTATGAAATGACTTCTTCTTATTTTCATTCTTCAGTATGTCTGTAAGAGTCAAGAAGATTCTTATAAATATAAAGATAAATCATCTATAGAAATTCACAAAGCTCAGAAAGATCTGAATCTCATGAATACTAGTTGACTTCAGTTATAATAGAATAGTCTTAACTTACAAAGATTTCATCTGAATATTATCTGTGATGATTATATATTCTAGGAAATTAATCTGACAGACACTGAAGTTGTACTTTATGAGCTTAATATACAGTTCTGTCTCATCTAAGATCTTCAACACACTTCACACATACTCAGTGTGTTCTTTCTTCTTTGCAGAGTACATCATCACATCATTCAGATATATTACTATAAAGATATTCAGATATATGTGAAGTATTTTATTAATAAAAGACTGAAATATCATAGAGATATTAGTCAGATCAAAAGACATCACTAGATATTTAAACAATCTCAGTGCAGTTCTAAAGACAGTCTTTTATTTATTCTCAGACTGTATTTACAGCTGTGTATATATATTGATCACATTCAGTTGTATGAATATAACAGCTCTTATAAGACAGTTGATCACATTCTCAATCAGAGACAGAGAATAGCAGCTCTTTATTATCTTGAAGTTCAGATCATAGTAATCTACATATAATCTGAGATCTTCATTCTTCTTCTTTATGAATATCACAGAGACTTCTACAGAGACCTGTGAAGATCAGATAAAGTCATTCTTCAGATTCTTCTTCACATAGATTTACAAGATCTCTGTCTTATAATGAAAGAGCTTATAGATTAATTCTCAGCAGAGTTTCTACTCTTCTATCAAATCTATTATCAGATTCTTCTCACAGTGAGAAAGAAGCTCAGCTGTCTTTGCTGAGCTGAATATCTCTGTGAGATCTTGATATTTCTCTAGTATCTGAAGCTTGGTTTTCATAACTGTAAGATTCTCAGACACTTACAAAGTCATTATATAAATAAGCTTATCTTCTCTAATCAACTCTGCAGCATCAACTGATTCTATCTCTGTAAGTAGGTCTGTCAACACTGATCAGAAGTATAAACCTGACTCATAAACAGCTATGTGTAAATTATGTCTTTAAAGTCATATAAGTCTCAAGTATATGTCATCTGTGATGTCTGTGATAATCACAGTTTCTGTAAATCTTCTTCAGATTTCAGAGAGATCTTACAATTCAAAGATAACTCTTGTAAGTTTCTCAGTTCTCAGATCTGAGTTCTCACATTCTGCTTATTATAAGAGCAGGTTTTCAGTCTTCATCTTTCAGCTTATTCACTTCACAAGCTTTAGAGACATCATAGTGACCTGAGATTCTGAGTTTATCAATGCTTTTCATACTTGCAGAGCAGTAGTATCATGATGCAGTCTCTTTTTATAAGCAAGCATTTTCATCAGAAAAGTAACAGATTCAGGTGTCAGTTTCAAGACTCTTAAGAAGACTGTTACTGACTCTATTCATGACTTCTCAAATTTCTATTTTAATTTATCTGAACAGTTTATGCAGAGATATTCTGATTTAGAACAGATGAAGCAGAGTCTCTTTTTCTTAATCTCTCTATTATATACTCTATTTACAGGAGCTTGTGAGACTCTCTCTCTCTACTCAGTAGTCAGACATGAATCTCTCTATATCTTATCATCTTTTTCTAATAAATCTGTTCTCTGTTATTCTAATTCTCACAGAGTCAGTCAGTGATTCACTCTTCACAGATCTGTGACTCTCACAGTGATTCACAAGCAGTGAATGAGAGTCATCAGTTTCTTCAGAGTTAAGAACTTAGAGTCTTGCTTAATGAGCTTATTCTGCATATCTTTATTCAGTCTCTTTTTAAATATCATTATTCAGGTCTTGTTTCAGGGCCCTGTTTTCACAGATTCTAATTCATGTCACAATTTCATAAAGTGCTGTGAGTAGTCTTTATCAGATTTCTTATCTCTTTTTCTAATATTGATGATTACAGCTCAGATGTTCTCTGTTCAGCTCACAGAGTTTCTCAACTTATTCTCTAGATAGGTCTTGAGAACAGATCATTGAAATCTCTCATAATCATTCTCTAGATAATTCAGTCAGTTCTTGACTTCAGTGTAATAGAGATCTGTCATTATATAGATAACAGCTTCTTCATCTTTCATATCACACAGTCAGGCTTGTAAATCAATTTCAAATACAAACTCACAAAAGCTTTTATAGATTGTAATTCAATAGATGATCTTAAGTAATTATAACTTAAGAAAGTTTCTTTTTGATTTGTGAGTATCTCTGAAGATCATGTCTAGAGACTCAGTTCAAGAGTGTTTACAGACAGTAAGCATTTCTTATAGAAAAATAGCTTGATTCTGTAGAAGATGCTCAAGAATATTCTTCACTGAGATTGATTTATTCATAAGTTCAGAGAGTTTCTCTGTCACAGATATAGAGAATGATATTCTATAAGTGATTAATAAGTCCTCTGAGACTTCTTTCATGGAGATTATTCATAATTCAGATAACTGCTTCTGAGTATCTGTAGTAGAGTTCACAGAGATTGAAGCATGCAAGTTTCTAGTTCTTTCAGTCATAACAGGTGATTACTGACTGACTGAGCTTGAAATGTAAGAATAAGTGCTCACAGATGATTATTCAGGTATTTACAGCTTGACATGATATGTACTGTTAACTACTAGAAGTATTCACAGTAGAAAGATAAAATGTAGAGATTAAATATATAATAGTATTCAAGCTGAGTTGTGAATAATATTCGTGAACTTCAGTCTATATAGTTGTGTGTAGCCAAGGGCCGCTAGCTCTATTGGTTACACGAGAGATAGGAATAGAGGTAAAGGATCCGCGAGGAGCGGGATTTCTTACATGTAGAATCAACATGTTTCATCATGATTTCTTCTTTTTCAATCAAATCACAGAGAATATGATATCTAATCTTGATGTGACACAATCTTTGTGTTAAGAATTCCTCATTTGCTAGATCAATTGCTCTCTTATTATTAACTTGTAGATGTGAGTATATTTTCACTTTTTCATCATTCATCAACTCAGTGTCATATAACATATCATTCAATTAGATTATCTCACAAGCTGTCTCACTAGCTACAATATATTCAGCTTCTGTAATTAATTTGATAATAGATGTCTGTCTCTGCAATCATTATGAGATCAGTGACTCATTAATTAATATAACATAGTCAGTAGTTAATTTGTATTAAGAATTCGCTCTCACTCAGTCTGAATCACAGTATACTACAGAACTCAGGTTCTCATCACTGATCTTCTTTCTGTATAATATGTTATAGTTTTTCATCTTCTTAACATAATGTAGAACATGCTTCAACACTGCTCAACATACTTTATATGAATATGAGTTAAAATGTGAGAGATAGTTAACTGTGAATGCCAGGTCTGACTGACTGCTTGAGATTAAATACTGCAATGATTTCAATTCTTGATAATATCTTATAGCTGTAAAGTCATCATTCAATTCATCATTCTCATCAGGTGAAAACTTCAGTTATATATTCATCATCATTGAGATTCTCGCAGGATTCATCTTATTCATGTCAAAATCTTCAAGAATCTTCACAATATAACAGCTCTGTGTAACTGCTAGATCACTATTTCTCTGATATTTAATCTTCATTTCAAGATATAGCTTGGTCTCTTTGACATTCTTTATCTCAAATCTCTTTACAATCTCTCTTAATACTCAGTTTAATTACTGTTCTTGAGATTCTGTCACCTGATAATCATTGACATGCAATGTCAGATAGATCTTGTGAACAGAGTGATATAGAAATTCATCATCATAAAATAATATCATGAATCTCAATGTGATGAGATGTTCTATTACTAGGAAATATTATACTCTCACAGCTTGCTTCATTTTATATAGACTCTGACAGAGTAGTCTCATCAAGCCTCTTCTGCTGTGCTTAACATCTGTGAACAGTTGTATATAGATCATCTCATCCCCGGTGGCCGAATGGTTAATGCGGCCACCCGGTAGCACCTTGGCGTGGGAAACCAAGGCGCGTGGGTTCGAAACCCGCAGGGGATACATTAAATCCGGAACTCAAGCACCTCAGGTTCCTAATAAATACAGAGGTGTACAAATCGCTCCAATGAATTGCTCTATGTTCCTGGGCTGGGAAGTTATTATCGCATGTATCTAATTGTCACTCCTTTGTATTTTCCTATGTTCTTGTTATCTTGGCGTGGTCTCAACACCTGTATTTCCTCCTGTATAACCAACACTTGACCTGTATTTAACATCACGCAAGGACTCATCATAAGCTCCGCTTGCATATGAGTATAATGGAAGAATAATAATAATAATAATAATAGATCATCTCATTCTGTGATAGTATATCATTCAAAAATGTGAATATATAGTCAATCAATTTGATCTTCCATTCTTTGACAGTTGATATAGTGAATAGACTGCATAATATAGGCCCTGATACCACTGCAGTATACAATCTCATATACTGAATACTCTGCTGTTGCAAGAACTCTCTAATCACTTAGTGAGCTTTAAAGTGAATGATTTCTCTCTTATTATTGAATTTTCAATCATATACTTATTTATCTGTAAGAATATTCATTTCCAGAGCCTTCTCAACAATAATATATATCTTCTTCTATTCAAATATCTTAATCTTCTTTTTCATTGTCTTATGTCAATAGTCTCAGTCTGAGCTTCTCTTGACATCTGCCAGTGTAGTTGATCAGTCTATCAGAATATTTAAAACAGAATTATTCTTATTAACAGAGTCTTCAGACTCTTCATTCATAACAAGCTGTGTCTCATTATCTAAAAGATAGATTGAATCAATTACACTCTCTAAGTTCTCATTGACAATCATCTTTAAAATATCTGACTTTTCCTTCACTAAATGTTATAGTAAGCAGTACTGTCATCTCTCTCTGATATTCAGAATGTTCAATTCATTAGACAATTCATTGAATTCTCTCACTGTATTTACAGGTATATTTGCACTCATGTCAAGAGCTTCATTAAATATAATATCTCATGCAATTGTGATTCAAAGGTTGCTTTAGCCAGCGTACGATTACAGGCGTACGCCGGCTTCTTATATATTGTACGCTAAATTAATTAGTGGCCGCTATGGCCTCTTTACATTTGTAAGCAAGTTCAGAAGCAGCTGTGTTATTATCTGACAGTCATACATTCTTCTGAATCACATTCTCTCTCATTAGATTTGATCACACTCATATAACCATGACATTCACTCTAGCTTCATGCGGATTAGTATATCACTAGTATTCATGATTATGTGATCTATTCCTGATTCAGCTAGTATTCTGTATACACTCTTATAAAGAAACTTTTACTATATTATATTACTTATTCACTAACTTTTCTCATTCTTCAATTATTTTCTTCATCATCATCATCATTGAATGTCACTATCATCTCATCTCAGATTACTGCTTCTTCTTCTGTTTAACACCTTCTATCTGTTTATCTATCACATTGTACATGTTTCTGGTGATGGCCTCTCATTCTCATAATAAGCATTATTATAGTGCTCATACTGAGCAGTTCATTAGCAGTAAGTGTAATGCATTGTGAAATGTATATGATCAGAACTTATTTATCTTCTAATAATTATTAGAATGTATTATCATGAATAACACATCTTCTTCATCTTCTTATATACTCTTAACTGTTTTTGTTCTCAGTGAGTTTCTGATTGTGTTTTCTGACATGAATTTGCATGAATGCAGATGCTGATATATTGATTTTTATTTATATAGAATCTTCACATATTGACAGATTCATGTTCACTGATGATAGTGAACCCACTATTGAATCATTGATTGAGAACTTGAAGAATGTGATAATGAAGAAATTACTCATATTATGTATGACTAAGTCTCTTACATTCTTCTTTACTCTCTCTGTTTCTTTCTCTGCTGCTTTCTCTTAATCTTCTACACCTGCTTCTGTGTCTGATTCTCTCACTCTCACTATCTCTGTTTCTGTGACTCTTACTTCTGCTACTTCTGGTTTTACTATCTCTGCTTTTATTACCAGCTCTTCTAATTTCAAGGAGATGTTATATAGACTTAATAAATCATGTTTCTCAGTGTATACACTTCTGCTCTTCTTGTCAACTCTCAGAATAATTTATGGTACAAAGACTGTGTATAACATGACTATCTAAAGCTTGATCATGAACACTGATTATTATGTTTATTTTAAATATTCATGATGAGATAATTATTCATTTATATCAGAGAATTATCTTCTCTCTCAACAGTGTTAAGATTGTAAGTCTTTTTCTTTTACATCTTTTCTTTCTAATACTGATTTTTCTGTTCTTAGAAGAAATTATTATGAGTTTTACTGTGTACAAAGTTATAATATTCACAGATAGTAAGAAACTTTTCATGACTGTAAAGTTTAATATTGCAGAGATATCTGCTCTAATGAATTTCTTCAGAATAATAGATCTGTATTGACCTATTTTTTGATATCTGTCATCTGACTTTGTAATGCAGGTGAAAGATATCTGTGTTTTCAGGAATGAAAATATGAATATTGTACTTTTTTACATCTGCAGGCATGAGACTCATACACCTTGTCTGAGATGTTATTGTAAAAATGAGCTGTTTACACACTGTGTTCTGCTTTCTACATTTCTCTGTGTTTCTCTCTCTCTTTCTGAGAAGTCTTGTATGTGTTGTAATTATGTATATAACTCTAAGATCAGCAGATGTTCATTTAATAACTATTCTCATCTCTGATTTTGTAGTTTTTATATGCTAACAATAATTCTTAGTTACTTTGATATCAGAGATCATTCTAATCAAAGATAATAATGCTGCTGAGACTACTCTCTCTCATTCTCAAGCTTCTCTCACTGCTTTCTCTTCCTTCTCTATGAGAAACATTGTATACACACTGAGTTGTAAGCATTCAGCTCTGAGTGACTCTCACTGTTATTTATTCAGTTCTGTATCTTCTTCTTCTTCTGTTTCTTCTGTCTCTGTTCTCTCTGCTCTGACTTCTGATTCTGCAGATTCTGTGCTCTTCTTCAATTTTTCTACATGTATGTGTATGCATTTCTAAATCTGCTGTCTTCAAACCTGCTAGTTCAAAATCTGCTCAAAATTCTGAGAAATCTGAGAAGAATATTTCTCAGACCTCTGTTCATAGAAAGGAAAAAAAAGAAATGCAAAAAGAGAAGAACTTTCAAATCTCCAGAAACAGAAGACTTATTCTCAAAGTCTCAAACCAGGAGAGCTTGCAAAAAAACAAGCTAAACTCAAACCTCATTTTCAGAATTAGAAATGAAATTAACCAGCAGTTCTTTTCTCAGTTAATGACTGATATTGAAGTTCAAAAACCAGTCATAGCTTCAATTGAGCCATCTTTCTTTGAAAACTCTATTATTTTGACTACAATGCCTGAATTCAGTGCAGAATTCCTCATTCAGAATGAGAATCTCTGGAAATCAGCAATAGAATCTCTACTGAATACAACAATTCTATCTGAAAGAGATGAAAAGTGGGACAAATTCATTCTTCATGATATTCCAGTTGAAATTTTTGACTGTGAGAAAGGAATGCTGCTTCTCAAAAATGAATTAGAAGAATACAATTCTATTCAACTGAGAAAAGAGTCTGTATGACTTAATTCAATTGAGTTCAGACAGAGCAGAAGAAATGCCTCTGTTCTAGTATATACAAAGACACTTGAACAATCAAGAATCTCTGAAGTAAGAGTAGCAGGTTTGAAAATGAGAGTTCATGAATACAAAGATTCAAGAATGAATCTCAAAGCTCAAACACAGTGTTCAAACTGTCAAAGATATGGACACTTTGCAATCTCTTGTTTCAGAGACTCAAAATGCGCATTCTGTGCTAGAGATCACAAAACTAGTGAGCATAAATGTGAAACATGCTCAAAAAGAGGTGAAATATGTCAACATACTCTGCTTAAGTGCTTCAATTGTAAAGAAAAACATGCATCTAGCTCAAAAGAATGTGTATTTGCTTCAAGAACTCAGAAGAACTGGAGAAAAGATGAAGCTCAAAGTGAATCTAAAACTGAAGAGAAAAGTCAAGCTAGTAAATCCACAACTGCAAGCTCAAAAAGAAGAAACTCTCAACTATCTAGGTCTTCAAACTCTAATTCTCCAGCTAAATGTAAACAGAATTTGAATCCTCAAACACCTGTTAAGATTAGAGAATTGAGAAATGACTCTGATAATAAACTAGATAGAATGCAAGCAGTTGAGATTCCTGCTTTTCAAAATAGTTATAATCTACTATCTGGTGATAGTGATTAGATTCTACTATATCTTCACTCTTTTTTAGTATGAATATACAACAAAAACAACAAAAAAAGTTTAAAAACTCTTCAAAAATCACATTTATTCAAAATAATGTGGATAGAAACTCAAATTGCATTTATTCTTGTCTTCAGATTGCATTTGAACAAAAAGTTGACTTTGTACTTCTTCAAGAACTAAATTTTGATACTGAGCAAAAGTATATCATTTCTCATCCAAGCTATTACTGCTTTCTTCCTGAAAAATCTGAGATAAAATCAAGAGTAGCAATCTATGAGAGAAAAAGATCAAGATATCAATTTAATCTGAGATTTGATATCATATCTGACTCTGACATTCTAGTGGGTGACATTATAGATAAAGATAATGAGTTTGATACTATTCAACTTATAAATATCTATAATGAAAAATCATTGAAAGAAAACAACAATATCTGGACAATTGATAGAGGATTTTTGAATATAACTCCCTTAAAAAAAGTCTATAATTGCAGGAGACTTCAATGCACATCATCTCTGATAGAACTCAGAGTGCACAAGAGCAGTAAGAGCAGATAAACTGGTTGAATGAACTTTTGAGCATTCAATAGATTTAGTTAACAAGTCTGATCAACAAACATTCTTTAGAAAAGGCATGAAACAGAAATCTATTATAGATCTAACTTTCATGTCACAAAATCTAATTGAAAAAAGACTTATAAACTGGTTTATTGATTCAAATGAAACCTCAGGATTGAGTCATGAGATCATTCAATTTGATATTGAACTGAGTGAAAAACAAAGAAGTGAAAATCCTCTTCTCTCTAATCAGTATAACTTTGAAAAAGCTGATTGGAAAGCAGTTGAAGAAAGAGTAAAACAGCTGAAATCTGAAAGGCAGAATGAGCTCTATTGAAATCAAGATCAAGATATATCAAATGAAATGCTTAAGAATAGAGCAAAGCTGATTACATCTATTCTTCTAACAAGTATTGAAGAAATTATTCCAAAGAAAAAGTCTTCTGAGTATTCCAAACCTTGATGGAATGAGAATATCACTTCTAAAAGAAAGCAATTAGCCACTGCTAAGAGAGATTGGAAGAATCACTTAATATCTGATGAAGAGTTCAAAGCTATTTGAAATGAATATTTTTCAGATATTAAAAAAGCCAAAACAGATTGCTGGAACAAATTTCTTGAAGAAGCATAAGAAAAAGAAGTTTTCAAACCCTTCAACTATACTAAAACAAGAAGTGTAGCAAAGCTTCCAACCTTAGAATATGAATTTCAGAATGAATTATATACAGCAAATTCTTTTGAGGAAAAATGTCAAGCTTTTATAAGAATTCTCTTTCAAAACTCATCATCACATTTAGAAGAGGAGAATATGTCATTTCATGAATATATTGATGAAAATAACTGGGAATGGCCTGAGCTTATATATGATGAACTAGAGTCAGCAATATTCTCAAGTTCAATTAAAACTGCTGCAGGGCCTGATTCAATTAATCACTCAATTATTCAAAACACATATTCCTACTTGAAGAATGAATATTTTGAGCTCTTTTTCAATCTCTTAAAAAATGATTATCATCCTGAATGCTGGAGAGAAGCTACTGAAGTAATCCTTGCAAAATCTAATAGAAAGGCTTCAATTCCTAAGTCATATAGAGTAATATCTCTGTTGAACTGTTTGGGAAAAATTCTAGAAAAGATAATAGCTACTAGATTATCTTTTATAAGCTCTATTAGTGATTCTCTTCTATTTAATGAACAAATGAGAGGTAGAAAACAATGTTCTGCAATTGATACTGTTCTCTCAGTTATTCATGATGTTCAAGTAGCAAAGCATGAAGACCTGGTCTCAACTGCAGTTTTTATTGATATAAAAGGTGCATTTGATCATGTGTCAAAGTCTAAGATGATTCAAACTTTGAAGATGTTACAACTGCCACTTTCTCTAATAAAATGAGTCAATTGTTTCATGTCTAAAAGAATTATACAACTATTCTTTGATGGAAGAAAACAAGATAAAACTGAGATAAAAATAGGAGTATCACAAGAATCTCCAATCTCACCTGTTTTATTTGCAATATACACTGCATATCTATTCAAGAATAGAGAGATGAAAATAGTGAGATCTTCAAGTTATGTAGATGATATTGGTCTACTCTACAGTTCAAAGACAATCAAAGAGAACTTAGAAGTGATTGAGAAAGCAGCAAAGGAAATCTTTGTTAGAGCAGATATCAACCTAATTCAATTTGATATGAATAAAACTGAGTTAATTCACTTTTTTTCCAGATTTAATGAGAAAGAACTAAGTCTAACTCTTTTGAATAAAGAGATTAAACCCGGTTTAAATGTCAAATGACTAGGAGTATGGTTAAACTCCAAGCTGAATTTTAAATATCATATTCAACAAAGAATCATCAAGCCAGAGAGACTACTGAATAGTATAATCAGACTATCAAATACTGAGAGAGGTCTATTCTTTCAGGCTATGAGACAGTTATACATAGCCTGTATTACATCAGTAGCTGATTATGAAGTTCAAGTTTGATGAAACAATCAAGGAAACTTCACTGAACTCTTTCAAAGTCTACAAAACAGAGCTTTGAGAAGAATTCTGAGTGCATTCAAGTCATCTCCTATTAAAGCAATGGAAATTGAAGCTTCAATTCCACCTCCTGCTATTCAATTTGAAAAGGCCTGTATGAACTATGCTCTGAGAGTCATGAAGATGAGCTCAAATCATATAATCAGAGAAAGAGTCTCTTCTTCATTTCTATCAGTTAACTCAGGAAATGAACTGGATTGAAATAGATTTCTTGATTGAAATGAGAATAATACTTTAAAGAAAATGCCCTCTCAACTGTATAGACTATGTTCACTTATTAAGAATCAATTTTCTTCATTAAATGTTGAGAAAATTGATCATGAGAAGATATCTCTCTGGAGAGAAAAGCTGGAATCTCTCATAGACTTACAAATAAGTGAACTATCTAAAGAGAGAGAATATGAACAGCATTTGAAGAAGATCTCTACAATTAATATAAAAGACTCTATTCTGATCTACTCAGATGGCTCAAAAAATGAGAATTTGAATAGATTAGGCGCAGGCATTGCTTATACTGAAGATAATATTAATTTTATCTCAGATTTCTGGAATTTAGGCTGTGAATCTGAAGTCTTTGATGCTGAACTATTTGCAATAGTGAAAGCTTTCAAACTCATTGAAATAAAATCTTATAAAAGAGGAAATGATTTGAAAGAGACATGAATATTCTCTGATAGTCAAGCTGCTTTAAAAAGACTTAGAAATAGTCAGATTCATAATGATCAAATGAATCTTGAACTGATTTTAAACTCTGTTTTGAAAATTCAAAAGAGAAGAATATCAAAACTGATAATTCATCTGCATTGGGTTCCTGCTCATATGAATATTCATGGCAATGAATTGGCTGATTCAGCTGTAAAAAAGGGTTCAGAATTAAGCAGATCTATTCAAAAAACAGTGTCCTGGTCTTTCATAAAGAGAAAGATAAAAGAATCTTGTTTAAATAAGTGGAATGAAAGCTGGCAGAAACAAAAGAAGAGTATACATTATTCAAGATTTAAGACAAAACCAAAGTGGAAATCTTGTTCAATTAAATGTAAAAAGAAAATATTCTCATCTATAATTCAGCTGAAACTAGGACATGGTTATTTCAAATCTTATATACAAAGATTTGATGATAGATTTGATTCAACAGAGTGCTCATTCTGCAATGTGAATGAAAATCCTGAGTATATTGTAATGCATTGTGCATTATACAATAGTCTCAGAGTCAGATTAAAGAAGAAGTATGATTTAAATCAATTAAATATGAGGTTCTTATTCTCAACTGAGACAGAAACTAAATACTTAATAGACTTTCTATCAGAAACTAGAGCAGCTACAAGAAAATGGCTGAATTCAGAAGTATCTGAATATGAAGAGGTGGAAATTGACTAGATATAGTCTGTTAAAACAGCTATATATTATCTTTTAATAATTTTGTTTTGTTATAGTCTCTCTTTACTGTACTTGTTTCCTTCTGTTCTTTTCTCTATCTATTTAATGTGTCTATTGTTAAGACTATGTTCTCTTTTCTTTTATCATAATATTTTCAAATGATTTCAAACTATCAGAAGGTGTTGAAATACTGCAATTTGTAAACAGTTTTTGTATTCTGGGCTGGAATTTTCTGATTTTGCATATTTGAAATTGATAAATGTATAATAGTTGACTCTATAGATATAGGAAAAACCCTGAGAACTAAAGATTCTCAGGTAGATGTCATAGTCTCTGACTGCATACATCTATAATTGAAGAATAATAATAATAATAATGTATGCATTTCTATATTGATATTTCAGTCAATCTTGTGATAAATGACATTAATGTCATATACAGAGTGGTAGAGGAATTGAAGATATGTATAACATTGTTGTAAGAGTGGCTTACAGCTCTTAAATTCCTTGCAGATCTTGAGTTTTGAGACTTTCTTTGTTTTTGATGTTTTTCAGATGATGTGATGTTGAAAATAGATTAATGTATGATGTATGAAAATGAATAAGATGTATATAATAATATTTATCTTTTACAGCTGACTCTTACAGTTGATGATCAATTTATTATCTCTTTTCTTTTCTTACACTTTTTCTTTATCTGTTAGTCACTACTCTTATATAATCTCTATATAATACAGTGTTCAGTGACTAGATTCAGTAGCTTTCATCTTTTGTAATTCTATCTTATACATTATACTGTCTCTCTTCACCTGCTCAGATTACTACAGTGAAGAGCTCATTGAAACTAATCTCACTTAACTTCTGAGTGTTCTCAGAGATTGAGATGACTTGATCTCATATGTTTACAGATGTTTCAGATGATTTATTCTCTATTATCTTCATAATTGAACTGATGTAAACAGTTGAATTCATCTCTGAATTTCTTTTTCTTCTGTGACCTGATTTATGTATAAGTCTGCTGCTTTGAGACTGTTCTTTACTGTGTTGTATTCACTGTCTGTGATGTGTTATTGTATGATCAGCTATAGTCTCATCACTTATTAAAGTGTGATGTTTGTCTGATTTCTCTGTTTCTTCTCATTCTTTTCTTATAATCATGAAAAGATCAGAATAAGTGAGATTATCTGATTTATAAGTGTCTATGATTTCTCTTACTTCATGAGACTTTTTAATTATAAGTCTCTTCTTTTTCAATGCTTATTGTGGCGGGCTGCGCCCGATCAATCATATAGACTATTCCGTTACACTTCACAGATTTCAATCACTTCATTCTTGAACGTGTACACTCCGATTCTCAGCCATTCTCAATCGCCGATCCTCGGCCGCTACGAACGCGCGTATATTCTCCCGCCCTGAAGCTCCACCGCGTACACCACTACATATGTGTATAAATATTCATCTTGATCACTGATTCTTGCACTTTCTCTTTCTTTTCTTCTCTAATGTTTTTATCTTTGTTATATAAGACCTATTAATATTATATCAATCTATTCAGTGTAGGCCTCTTACACTATAAAAACATTCATTGTCTTCTTATTAGGAAATGATTATCCATGCATTGTCTTCTCATTAGAAACAATTATTCATCAAGAGATATCTAAATGTGTAACAATGTGTAAGAAATAGAGAAACAGTTAAGCAGATATTAAGTTCTTAGATAGAAGCTGCTTACCAGTCACTCTGGCTCTGCAATAAGATTCTACAAAGAGAATATCAGTGAAAGACCTGAGAGTCCTGACACTCAGATGTATGAGATATTCATATGATTACACTTCTTCAAATTTCACAGATATTACATATCTGACAAACAATATAACCATGTCTAATGATAATATGAGAGAACCTCTGAACATAAGTATAGACACAGTGCCACAGTGGCTCTGAGCAATGTTGAAACTATAACAACAATAAATAGCTGATATGCATGCAACTCAACAATGCTAATATGAAGAGATTTAATAACTAACTCACACAATTTCAACATCTACAGAATTGAATACAAAAGTGCTGAAAGAATGCTTAAATGCTTTTACATATTTCAATGCTTTCAATCTCACTCTCTACTCATTATAAAGAATGGAAATGCTCATGAAACTGAGTATAGATGAAGATGCCATCAGTTCATTAATTAATCAAGATTGATATATCAATGAATGATTGAAAGATTATGTGAAACAGAAGTTTCATTCATGAATGAAAGCATGTGAATCAGCATTGCAGATATCTGATAATATTATGAAACATCTTGATATTCTGTTCTGAGACACTGCTATACAACAGAAAGTATTAGATTAACTACAGAGTATCTGATAGAGAAACATTTCTCTTACAACATTCATTCCTGACTTCAATATCAAGATTCTAGAAGCAGATGATCAATCTTGAAAGAATTAAATGAAGATTAACATGCTCAAGAAG
Source organism: Blastomyces gilchristii SLH14081 (assembly GCF_000003855.2). NCBI lineage: Eukaryota > Fungi > Ascomycota > Eurotiomycetes > Onygenales > Ajellomycetaceae > Blastomyces > Blastomyces gilchristii. Next base: position 3,728,402 of record NW_003101679.1, read on the forward strand.
ACATTAACTTTTGAACTCTTACAAGCTCTTGTAAGTGTAGATGAAGATCAGACTTATAAAGACTTCTACACACAGCTTCAGATAATGAATGACTGTCTTACTAAGCTCAAGAATATACAGAACAGTGACAGAAGATATTACATCTCAGTAACTTATACACCTGCACTGAGGAATAACAATAATGCAGATATCATGAATTGTGTAGACTTGAATATCTATGCATAAGCAAGAGTCTTCACTATCTGAACAGGCTTTTAAGTTTCTGAGATCACTCTCAAAGAAGTTACTGATCAATGTCAATGTGAAGTGTGCATTAACTGTAACTGATCAGAACACATTACTTTCAACTGCTAATCAATCTATATGTCTTCATACTTGAGAGAAAGATCAGTGTCTTCTTATTTAAAGAATGAATCAGTATCTGTCTGTATCAACCATGTTACATTAGAGAATGATTCAGAAGATAACTATAAGAATGTCTCAGTGAAACAGAGAAAAGATTAGCTTCTGTTCAAATTCATAAACAGAAGCTTGAAGAGATTAGATGATAACAATTTAAAGAGAAGATGACAATGAATGCAATTCTTATATCTACTGTGATTGATAATATATATAATATGAAAGCCATAATAGACAGCAGTCTATACTACTATACAATGATAAAATCTTCAGTTGTAAGATATCATAACCTTCAGTGTATTTCTTTATCAAAACCTTGACTTCTCACAGGATTTGATGATTTAAAAGACATTTGTATCTATTACATGATGAAGCTGATCATAGATGTGAGAGAATATCAATGTGAAGATGTCTATGCATATGAAGTTAATAATCTTGATTATAATCTTATATTAGAACTTGTCTGACTATCTGAACAAGGCATCTTATTAAATGCTTAAAATAGAAGCTTGATATTCTCTAACAATGATAGAATTCACAAAGATGACATTTATAAGACTATTAATCTGACACAGATCTCTGTCAATATCTATGAAATGCTTAGAAAAAGAAGTCACTGAAAGAATCACTGATAGCAGAATCATGTGTCAATCTATTCTATCAGTCTCACTGATATTAAAAAGACTCTAGAAAAATTATCTTATATTACAATAACAGACTCTCATACAAAACTCTCTCAATAATATCATGAATATCTAGATATCTTTTAATAAGATAATATTATAAACATACTCTTCTTATAAGATCTCAGAGTGAATCACAGTATCAAGTTAGAGAAAAAGAATGATAAGAATCTCAAATCATTATAAGACTCTCTTTATAACATGTCATAAGATGAACTTCTTCTCCTTTGAAAGACACTTAATAATCTATTGAATAAAGAATTCATACATATTAGCAACTCTTCCACTGCAGCTTCTATTCTCTTTGCAAAGAAATCAGATAAAGAACTTCAATTCTGTGTGAACTACTGAGATCTGAACAGATTGATAAAGAAAGATTGATACTTCTTATCTCTTATCAATGAAACCCTAGCATGGATTGAGTGAGCTCAATGATTTATAAAACTAGATATCATTACTGTGTTTTATAAGATTTATATCATCAAAGAAGATGAATAACTTACAGCATTCTGAACATATTATAGTCTCTTTGAATAAATAGTCACACTCTTTGAACTGACTAATACTCTCAGTACATTTCAGAAGTATATCAACTGAGCACTCTGAGATTTTCTTAATAAGTTTGTATCTACTTATCTAGATGACATTCTCATCTTCACTGATAAATTTAGAAAAGAATATCAAGAGTATGTATAAAAGATATTATAATGACTATAAGAAGCAGAACTATTAATAGATATTGATAAGTATAATTTTGAAGTCAAGAGTATTAAGTATCTGAGTTTTATTATAGAAGCTGACAAGAGAATTTAAATGAATTCTGAGAAAGTCTCTGCTATTCTTGAATAAGAAGCTCTGTATACTGTGAAAAATATATAAAGCTTCATTGAATTTGTTAACTTCTATCAGCAATTTATATGAAACTTCTCAGATATCATGAGATCACTTACAGATCTTACTAAGAAAGACTCAGTATTTTAATAATCAGTGAATGCTGAAGCTGCATTTATACAGATGAAGAAGATGTTCATTAATACTTCTTTACTGATAATATTTGATTCTGATTATAAGATAGTTATTGAAACTGATTTCTCTGACTATATAACAGAAGAAGTGATATTATAATATGATAATAAAGATATTTTACAATCATGTGTTTTTATATCTAAGAAACTGAGTTCTACTGAATGTAATTATGAGATCTATAATAAGAAACTTCTCACAATTATACATTGTTTAGAAGAATGAGACTCTGAACTCTGAAGTGTCTCTGAATTTGAGATAGTCACAGATCATAAGAATCTCAAATACTTTATAATTACTTATAAACTCATTAAATAATAGATATAATAATCTGAGTTCTTAAGCTGCTTTCATTTTACAATACACTATCATTCTGATAGTCAGAACTCAATGACAGATACTCTCTTACAATGAGAGTAAGATATATTATCTGATATAACAGATACTTACTGAATGAATCAAGAGCATCAGCTCTTGAATCTGAAGATACTAGTTAATCAAGATAGAACAGTTCATGACACTATATATACATCTTCAGTTAGAACTGTCATTGATATCTTCACTTTCTCTACACTGAATAAACTGTGATATACAGCAGCTCAGATAAATGAACTTCTTCAGACTCTCACTGAAGCAGTATATTAAGAAGCACTCTGATTTTCTTCAGAACTATATATAAGAACTGATATCTCAGAATGTTCAATTGATGATAATAATACTCTATGATTTCATGAATAATGCTGAGTCTCTCACTCTGAACTCTTATACACTCAGATAATACAAGAGATGCATAATTTATATATAATCAGTTATTCAGGCTGTGAACAACTGTATAGAATAATCTCCTGAGAGTTCTACTAATCTGAGATATTAAATAGTATCAGACACTTCATCTGAAACTGCAATCACTGTTCTTCTGTTATCTTATGAAAGAACTGTAGAAAAGATCTATTAAAATCACTCAATATTCTCAATAGAATCTGATAAGATATAGTAATTAACTTCACTATCAATCTATCTGAGAGTAAGAGTTATAGAAACATCCTGGTCATTATAAATCAACTGAGTAAAGATATAATATTGAAATCTTGTAATAAGATGAATACTGAATAAGTTACTGAAGCTTTTCTACAGAGCTCATTCTATCAGATATACAGATTACTGAGATTTATAGTATCAGATCAGAGTTATCAATTTGTGAGTACTCTCTGAACAAGAATCTGTCAAGTTCTCAAGATTATACACTGTCTATCAACTGTTTATCACTCTGAGACTGATGATGTATCAGAATAGATAATTCAGACTGTGAAGAATTATCTCTATAAGTTCTGTAACTACTTATAAGATAATTAATATAATCTTCTTCTACATACAGAGATCACTATCAATGATTGAGATGCTATTTTAACAGATATAAGTCTGTTCTTTCTTATATATAGATATCACATGAAAGTGTTGAATCTTCTAGAGACTACACAGTTCATATCAGATCTTCACAGTTCAATTCAGATTGCTGATAATATAGTAATGAAACTCTAAGATATCTGTGATTAAGCAGAGATCTTCATGATAACTGTGAAATAAGATTAAGAGAATCAAATCAATGTTCACTAAGATTCTACTGAATAATATAAAATAGAAGATCCGATATAATTGAATCTTAAGAATATATAAATTACATGTTCATCTCATATACTAGATTATCATTATATCAAGTATAAAGTGATAGAAGTTCTAGATAGTCACAACTACTGTCTTAACACATTATCAGAAATTCATGATGTATTTCACACAAGCTTGCTTCACTATGCTATTACTGATTCATTCTCTTCTCAACTGACTTCTGACTGACAGTTATCAGGCATCATAGAAGAAGATAATGAGCTTGAGTGAGAGATTGAGAATATTCTCAATGAGAGACTCTGTGACTGCAGTCAGTAATATCTTATGAAATGAGTCAGCTACAATTAACTGATCTGAACTCTAAGTTCTGTGTTATCTGAAACAGCAGCTCTTGATCAATGAGAACTGCTTCTGAAAGAGAGGGCTAATGTGGTGGGCTGCGCCTGATCAATCATATAGACTATTTCATTACACTTCACAGATTTCAATCACTTCATTCTTGAACACATACACTCTGATTCTCAGTCATTCTCAATCACTGATCCTCAGCTGCTATGAACACGCGTATATTCTCCCACCCCGAAGCTCCACCACATACACCACCACATACGCATATAAATATCCACCTTGATCACTGATTCTCACACTTTCTCTTTCTTTCCTTCTCTAACATTTTTATCTTTGTTATATAAGACCTATCAATATTATACCGATCTATTCAGCGTAGGCCTCTTACACTTATGATAGTGCTGTGAATAATTATAATCGGCTCAAGTCTTATATCTTTGCTTTTATAAGTTATGAATCATTTATTAAGTTGTGTAAGATCTGTCTCTGTAGTTCTTTCAATGTGTATATTCTCAGAGAATGTGATTTGAGTATTTTATATAACTCAAATCATCTAGATTGAAACTTCTCAGAATTCTCATTATGTATGAGAACTCACATTCTCATCTTGAGACTTGATTTCTTAACTAGTAAGTCTCATATTCTTTTTGATTGAATTGCTTAATTCAGAAGTAACTTGTTAGCTTTTGCATGTGCATGACTGATCTCTTTTAATCTTGGTTTCATGTCTGCAACTGTTGTGTCTGTAACTGCTGTTTCTGCTGTGTCTGCAACTGCTGTTCTCTCTCTCATCTTTTTCAAAGCATTCTCTGGAATGCGCGGATGCAATTCATACAACAGATAGAATGATGAATGCTTAGAGACTGCATGCTGTTAAATTCACATAATTAATAGCACCTGTCTGAGATATTCATCTCATAGTCTTGTAGACTTGTTCACTAGATATTTCATCAGCATGTTACTCAAGATTTCATTCAAGTGTTTCATCTTTCTGTTTATCTGTGAATAATATGATATTGTTCTATGATATCTTGTCTGTAACTGGCTCATGAAATGCCTCACTACTTCTTCTATGAGATTTGCACTGTTATCAGTCAGAATCTCACACAGTATTTCATAATTAACATAGATCTTATTATTATTATTCTTCAATTATAGATGTATGCAGTCAGACACTATGACATCTACCTGAGAACTTTAGTTCTCAGGGTTTTTTCTATGTCTGTAAAGTTAACTATTGTACATTCATCAATTTCAGATATGCAAAATCAGAAAATTCCAGCTCAGAATACAAAAACTGTTTACAAATTGCAGTGTTTTAACATCTTTTGATACTTTGAAACCATTTGACAATATCATGACAAAAGAAAAGAGAGAAATAACACAGTCTCAAAGATAGACACATTAAATAGATAGATAGAAAGAAATTGAAAGAAAAAGATACAGAAAAAGATAAAGTAAAGAGAGACTATAACAAAACAAATTATTAAAAGAGAGTGTATAGCTGTTTTAACAGACTATATCTGATTGATTTCCTCCTCTTCATATTCAGATAATTCTGAATTTAGCCATTTTCTTGTAGCTGCTTGAGTTTCTGATAGAAAGTCTATTAAGTATTTAATTCCTGTCTCAGTTGAGAATAAGAATCTCATATTTAATTGATTTAGATCATACTTCTCTTTCAATCTGGCTCTGAGACTATTGTATAATGCACAGTGCATTATAATATGCTCAGGATTCTTATTTGTATTGCAGAATGAGCATTCTATTGAGTCAAATCTATCATCAAATCTTTGTATATAAGATTTGAAATAGCCATGTCCTAGTTTCAGCTGTATTATAGATGAGAATATTTTCTTTTTACATTTAATTGAACAAGATTTCCACTTGAGTTTTGTTTCAAATCTTGAATAATGTATACTCTTCTTTTGTTTCTGTCAGCTTTCATTCCACTTGTCTAAACAAGATTCTTTTATTTTTCTCTTTATAAAAGACCAGGACATAATTTTTTGAATAGATCTGCTTAATTCTGCACCCTTTTTTGCAGCTGAATCAGCCAATTCATTGCCATGAATATTCATAT
>NW_003101679.1:3735541-3738451 GCF_000003855.2 Blastomyces gilchristii SLH14081
TTGTTCAATAGTCTTTCTGCCTGACAGTTCTTGTGAATGTGATATTTAAAGTTCAACTTGGAGTTTAACCATACTTCTAATCATTTGACATTTACACTGAGTTTAATCTCACTATTTAAAAGAGTTAGAGATAGTTCTTTCTCATTGAATCTAGAAAAGAAATGAATTAACTCAGTTTTATCTATATTAAATTGAATTTGATTGATATCTGCTCTAACAAAGATTTTCTTTGCAGCTTCTTCAATTACTTTCAAATTCTCTTTGATAGTTTTTGAGCTGTAGACTAGATCAATATCATTCACATAACTCAGAGATCACACTATTCTCATATTTCTATTTTTGAATAGATATGCAGTGTATATTGCAAATACAATGAGTGAGATTGAAGACCTCTGTGATACTTCTATTTTTATCTCAGTCTTGTCTTATTTCATTCCATCAAGGAAGAGTTGTATAATTCTTTTAGATATAAAACAGTTAACTCACTTTATTAGAGAAAGTGACAGTTTTAATATCTTCAATGTCTGAATTAACTTTGACTTTGAAACATGATCAAATGCTTCTTTTATATCAATAAAAACTGCAGTTGAGACCAGACCCTCATGCTTTGCTATTTGAATATCATGAACAACTGAGAGAACAGTGTCAATTGCAGAACACTGTTTTCTATCTCTCATTTGTTCACTGAATAAAAGAGAATCATCTATAGAGCTTATAAAAGATAGTCAAGTAGCTATTATCTTTTCTAAAACCTTTTCTAGGCAGTTCAATAGAGATATTACTCTATATGACTTAGGAATTGAAGTTTTTCTATTAGGTTTTGCAAGAATCACTCCAGTGGCTTCTCTCCAGTATTCAGAATGATATTCATTTTTCAAGAGATTGAAAAAGAGCTCAAAATATTCATTCTTTAAGTAGGAATATGTATTTTGAATAATCAAGTGATTAATTGAATCAGGACCTGCAGCAGTTTTAACAGAACTTGAGAAGATAGCTGACTCTAATTCATCTTGTGTAAGATCAGGCCATTCCCAGTCATTTTCATCAATGTAGTTGAGAAGTGATATATTCTCTTCCTCTGAATCTGAATCTGAATCTGGTGAGTTCTGAAAGAGAATTCTCATGAAAGCTTGACATTTTTTCTCAAAAGAGTTTGCTGTATATAATTCATTCTGAAACTCATATTCTAGAGCTGGAAGTTTTGCTACACTTCTTGTTTTAGTATAGTTAAAAGCTTTAAAAACTTTCTTTTCTTGTGCTTCTTTAAGAAATTTATTCCAGCAGTCTGTTTTAGCTCTTTTAATATCTGAAAAATATTCATTTCTGACAGCTTTGAACTCTTCATCAGATATTACATCATTCTTTCAATCTCTTCTAGCAGTAGCTAATTCTTTTCTTTTAGATGAGATATTCTCATTTCATCAAGATTTTGAATACTCAGAAGATTTTCTTTTTGAAATATTATCTCTAACACTTGTTAGAATAATAGATGTAATAAGCTTCACTCTATTCTCAAGCATTTTATTTGAGATATCTTGACCAGAATTCCAATATAGCTCATTCTGTCTTTCAGATTTTAACAGTTTTATGCTTTCTTCAACTGCTTTTCAATCTGCTTTTTCAAAGTTATACTGATTAGAGAGAAGAGGATTTTCACTCATTTATTTTTCACTCAGTTCAATATCAAATTGAATAATTTCATGACCTGATTCTGATGTGTCATTTGAATCAATAAATCAGTTTACAAGTCTTCTTTTCATTAGATTTTGTGACATGAAAGTTAGATCTATAATAGACTTCTGTTTCATGCCTTTTCTAAAGAATGTTTGTTGATCAGACTTATTAACCAAATCTATTGAATGCTCAAAGATTCATTCAACTAGATTATCAGCTCTCACTGCTCTCTTGCATTCTGAATTTCATCAGAGATGATGTGCATTGAAATCTCCTGCAATTATAGAGTTTCTTGATGAAGTTATGTTCAGAAATCCTCTATCAATTGTCCAGATATTGTTATTTTCCTTCAATGACTTTTCATTATAGATATTTATGAGCTGTATAGTATCAAACTCATTTTCTTTATCTATAATATCACTCACCAGAATATCAGAGTCAGACATGATATCAAATCTTAGATTAAATTAATATCTTGATCTCTTTCTTTCATAGATCACTACTCTTGACTTTATCTCAGACTTTTGAGGTAAAAAGCAGTAGTAGCTTGAATGAGAAATGACATATTTTTGCTCAGCATCAAAATTCAGCTCCTGAAGCAGTATAAAATCAACTTTTTATTTAAATGCAATTTGAAGACATGAATAAATACAATTTGAGTTTCTATCCACATTATTTTGAATAAATGTGATTTTTGAAGAGTTTTTAAACTTTTTTTGTTATTTTTGTTGTATATTCATACTAAAAGAGAGTAGAGAAGAATCTAATCACTATCATCAGATAGTAGATTATAACTGTTCTGAAAAGTAGAAATCTCAACTGCTTGTATTATATCTAGTTTATCATCAGAGTCATTTCTCAATTCTCTAATCTTAACAGAAGTTTGAGAATTCAAATTCTGTTTACATTTTGCTGGAGAATTGAAGTTTGAAGACTTAGATAATTGAGAGTTTCTTCTTTTTGAGCTTGTAGTTGTGAGTTTACTGACTTGACTCTTCTCTTCAGTTCTAGATTGACTTTGAGCTTCATCTTTTCTCCAGTTCTTTTGAGTTCTAGAAGCAAACATACATTCTTTTGAGCTAGATGCATGTTTTTCTTTGCAATTAGAGCACTTAAGCAGAGTATGTTGACAAATTTCATCTCTTTTTGAGCATGTTTCACATTTATGCTCACTAGTTTGTGATCTCTGGCACAGAATGCACATTTTGAGTCTCTAAAACATGAGATTGCAAAGTG
>NW_003101679.1:3740582-3778457 GCF_000003855.2 Blastomyces gilchristii SLH14081
TTGACTCATTGTTCATTGATTATGTGCTTGATATATCATCAAGGTATCTTTTTGTATTTTTCTGCACGGGATGGGCCAGATTGGGAAGGGCGGTACGAGGGTGAGACTTGGCGTTGGTGTTTTGGAACATCAAAGATGGACAGGGTTTTCGCGGAGGTCGCTCCTCAGATATCTCCACAACTACAGGTCGGGGATCTTCCAAAATTGAGAAGATTGGTGCATATGGCTAGGTCACTTCACCTTACAATTTGTATGGCACTCTGGCCCGGGGTTGTGGTGTGGTAGGGGAGAACGGGGGATAATCCCACACAGGAGCTTCGAACAACGTCCAGTTCACGTTTGGCTGGATAACTCCACCACCACACGGGGTATGCGGTCGGCGATGGGGTCAAAATGCTCGTATGATCGAGGGCTTTTCGATGGATCTATCGGCGGGTTCTTATTCGAAAAATCGAGCGAGTTCGTGGTGGAGCGGTTGTAACATAGATCTCATTATGTAGAAACTTTGCTATCATCTTCTCTATTATCTCTGAAACTGCTTTTACAACTGATCAGTCAGTAGTGTAATCAATAGCAGTGATTATTCATTGATTTTCATTTGACATTTGCAGTAATATGTTCATGAGGTCTATCTCTCATTGATTGAATAATTGTATTATACACTTTATCTGATATTGTACTTTCTTGTGTTCTAATCCTTTCTTAGATTCTTTCACAATCTGATAATTCAGACACTTGTAAGTGTACATCTGAATGTCCTCAGCCATGCTTGGTCAGTATACTCTTGATTTAAGTATACTCATGAGTTCAGAGCTTTCTAAGTGACTGAATTCCTTGTGCATGCAAGTCATCAAGTTGTATCTAAATAAATATTTTAGATAGAGAGCTTCTGCATATTCTAGATCATGATAAAACATAACATCATTTTTCAATTTTCTCAGCTTGAAGGTCAGAAGCATCTCTTCTACTACTTTCATAAGATGCTTATCATCTGACATCTTACTCTTCTTCAAGTAAGAGATTATTGCATTCACTCATTCTGATTCCTTGTATTCTCTTAATATATTTAATATGAACTTCTCTTATATCTGATTTGTAGAACTCTCATTTATGAAATCAGATCTGTGACTGATTGTATCAGATATTACAGTATTCAATTTCTATCAGTATTTAATATGAAGATTGTACACTTAAAACTCTGAGATTCAATGTGCTAAGTGTTTGAAAGGTTTTATTATCAATTATAGATAGATGAGACTTTTGTAATCTATAATCACTGTTATTATATATCTGTTATTAATATATCTATTTCACAATATCAGTGTATGCTTGATTACTAGCAATTTCTTTTCATACACTGAATAATTAAGCTCAGTGTCTGATAGTTTTCTATCATTATATATCACTGAGTGCAGCTTGCTATTCTTACTCATCTGTAGAAGAGTGTCTCTGATAGCTCATTTCAATATGTCTGTCTTAATATAGAAAGGTTTATCATGATCTGATTGAATAAGCACTGAGAATATTATTATATACTCTCTCAGTGTGAGAAAAGCCTTTTTACACACAGTATTTCAGATGATTGAATGAAACTTCTTCTTTCACAGATTTACATCTATTTCTCTTAAGAGATCTGAGAGTGATGCAGATATTTATGTGAAATTCTTGATAAATCTGTGATAATATGAGATCAACTCAAGAAACTGTTGTACATGATATATATTTCTCAGTCACAGTTAATTTACTATGACATTCAATTTCTTCAGAATGAGATGTATACAGTCATCACTTACTACATATTTTACAAACTTCAACTCTTCTGTTTCAAACACATACTTTGTTAATTTGATATAGAGCTTATACTCTATCAGAGATATAAACACTTTATTAAGATACTTCAGATATTTATTATATAAGTTTGAAAACACTAGAATGTCATTGAGATATATAAGATATAAGATTTCATTCTATTTATAAAGAATTGTATTCATCATCATTTAAAAGATAATAGATGCATTTATCAGACTGAATAATATTATCAGAAATTTAAACTTTCTTCATTATATATTAAATACAGTTCATGAGACTGACAGTTCATCTATATAAATCTATCAGTATTCTGAGAGAAGATTGATTTTTAATAGATATCAGATATTTTCAACTGTATTCAACTGTTGTTGAATCTGTGATAATGAATATTCATTCTTAATTATAAGCTTATTGAGTGCTTGATAATTGATAAACATTCATTACTTCTTATCTGCCTTTTTCATGAATAGAACTGAAAAGCCTCATATGCTTAATAAGAGTTATATGAGATCACATTCTAGAAGATATGTGATCTAATGCTTCTGTTCTTCAAGATGTGTTTGTGACAGAGAATATGCATTCTGATTAACTGGTTTTGTATCCCCTGTGTCAATCTCATGTATGAATTCTTATTCTGGTGACAATTTCAGTGAAAGATCTGTTTGAAAGATCTTCTCATACTTCTTCAGAAGCTTCTTCATACACTTGTTCTTCTGTATATTCTTTATCTTGGTTTTCTCAACTTTCAGATCCTGTATGATATACAGAATACTTTCAGATAAGGTCTTATAAATTGTCCTCTTTGCTTGTTAATATATAAGCAGATTTAATCCTTCTATATCAGAAATGTGAAATGTTCTTCTTATATCAGTTAATAGAATTGTATGAACTGTTTTCTTTCTATTGATCAACTGTATATGACATGTATGCTATTAAATCTGTGAATTGAATCTTTGAAATCAATTAAGTCTGAGAATAAGATTGTATTTCATGTTCTGCAGCTCTTATATTTAAATATAACAAGATTATTCTCTGAAGTGCAAGAAAACTCTTACTCTTATGAATAATATTAAAGATTAATTATCAGATAATCTTATATATCAGAGATTCTTTACTCAGCAGACCTCTTTCAGTCTTTGAATTATATAATTATTAATATATTGTGTAGAAGCTTCTGTGTTCACTAACACTTTTACAGTCATCTCTCAATTCTTATTCAAGTGTTTCTTATACATTAATATTTCAGGCTCTAAGGCATTGAGATGAGTGTCTGCTTCATCATTCTCACTCACACCTCATTCAGAAGCCTGCTTTCTCTTGATATTTATAGAATTCAGAGAGTTATCTAATGCAGACATCTCTTTCACTTTGAAGACTTTTCATAGAATATCAGTGAGTGTCTCTGAGCTCACTGATTCTGCTAGTTTTTTGACTCTTTTACTTCTCTTAACTGTGTATACTGAGTGTAATCTTTTATATTATGATTTTAGTGTCTGCAGTTGAAGCAAGCTCAATACTTATAATATCAAGATTTTCACTCAGAAGATCTCTTTTTTGAGAGATTCAGTGCTTTAGTAATGATATTCAGATCTAGATTCATTATATCTGAGTGTGTGACTTGTGTTATAGAAGTCTGATTATCTGTTCTCTACTGAGATATACTTGATTACAGTATTTTCTGTTACAATTGACTCACTTGTTCTCATAGATTAAGAATATTGTATACTTCTTTCACTGTATCTGATTATGAGGTTAAGTATTTTCATTCTACTCTCAACTCAGATATAAGATCATGAATGAAGATCTGTAAATAGAAAGATATTGAAAGCTCTTCATTCAATGTGAGATAGTGTAAGCTGAAGTGTATAAAGTATGATGTAAGATTACTCACTTATCTACACTTAGTGAAGTGTTTATAATACTTATCTTGTATATTCACTTTCTCAAAGTTATACAAGATTCATTTGAAAAACTCATTTCATATTCATGAGAATGAATATTACTTCAGATCTGTGAGATTCATCTTTTTATCAGTTATTTATAATAACTTCACTTTTTCATGTAGAAATGCAGCAGATCTTAAGACTTATTAAAATTCTGTTAACTATCTGTTTGTGAGTTTATGTTTGATCTGATAATATAATTGTATCTGACTTAGCCAGCTGATTACAGTATTATTTTTTCAGTTATCATTGAAGCTTGATGATTCTGACAGATCTGCTGACTTAATATATTTCATACTCAGATTCTCATTCTGCACAGTGATCTCTGATGATGTGTACACTTCTGAAGAGATTGTGAATAATCATAGTGAAATCTTCAGATTCAGTGTAGTTATCTGTCTGTGTAAATATTCAATCTCTCAGTGCAGATCTAAGATCTGATTTTCTCTATTCTTATTAATAATAATGATTGTGTCAGCAAAGCTCTTCATAGTGAATGCTTGATTCATTATGAATGTCAATTGTTATTTAACTTCTGTCTCAGCCTGTCACTGTATATACAAGGCCTCAATCTCATTTAGAATTCTTATATGTGTATGATGCTTTGATTCTGATTTGATGCTTTCAACTGCTTTTATTACTGCTTTAAGTAAACTCTCTGAGAGATTCTGCATATCTTTCAGTTCAGATAGCAGAGAAGAATGTTGTTTGTATTAACTAGAAGAGATATTCATTTCAGTGATTTCTCATTGATCATACAATGTCTATTATTATATTACTATATTGTTATATCATTATATAATTTCTGTTATCATTATACAACTTCAGTGATGATCACTCTCTCTTTTTATCCTTCTTTTGAGTAGGGAGTGAACTTCTTTGAATCTGGTTCACTGCTCTTATTTTCTTTCTCACATCTTATCTGTTCATATCCCATACATGGCATTCACCTGAATGTGAAGTTTTCCTCTCAACAAGTGAAGCAGTATCAATTGAATGCTCTTTCACTCACTGCTCTTTATATGCTATCTTTTAAGACATTCTAGAACCACACTGACATGATAACTATGAATCACTTTGTAGACAGAATTATTACACTCTGAAGAAGCCTGCACTTCTCACCAGTTTTTAGACATGCTATCAGATGTGATTCAAAGATTGCTTTAGCTAGCATATAATTACAGGTGTACACTGGCTTCTTATATATTGTACAGTAAATTAATTAGTGGCCGCTATGGCTTCTTTACATTTGTAAGCAAGTTCAGAAGCAGCCGCGTTATTATCCGACAGTCGTACGTTCTTCCGAACCACATAATCTCAAGACAACATGCAACAGAATCCCACACACAATATTAATGTAATTCTTGATATTCAACCAGCTGTCATTTCTTGTTATCAGTTCTATCTGTGAGCTTATTCAACACTTTTAAATTCTTCTTATAGATCTTGCACTTTTATCTCTGTATTCAATGAACAGAAGATTGCACCTCAGTTCATGCTTTAAAAGATGTAAGTGATGTTTCTTTCTTACATTTAAATATCTTTGTTAATATTGAGAATGTGTTGATTATCATGATCATGACTTGTATTACTTCATCTCAAAGTTCTCTTTCTAATTCACTATTAAATAGTAGACTTCATGTCTTTTCTATAACTATTTGATTCACACATTCTACTGAGTCATTTGATTGTGATGTGTCAGATATAGTCATTTCATATGTTATTTGTTTACTCTGGCAGTAGATCTTAAGTTCTTGACTTTTGAACTCTTCTTCATCATCTCAGTGTAGAATTTCAACTTGACATTGTATAGTTGTCTCAATATCTGTGATGAAGTTCATTAATCTTGCAGTAGATTCTCTCTGTCTCATTATAAGAATTACTCATCTATAACAGATTGTATTATCTGTTATACTCAATCAGTAGCTTACACTCTCTCTAGTGAGAGTGTCATTCTCATTGAAAAGTGTTTTTCCACTCTCTGCCAGATTAATGAAGAATCTCATTGCTGGCTTGACAGCTTGTGTCATAGATGCAAAGATTAAATATGTCATTTTTACCTGAACACAGACTTTGCAGAATAGTAAAGCTTATTGACTAATAATTCTCATTTCTAGATGTGAATCTGCTGTCATTTTTACAATATCTGCAGAATTTAGATATTCTAGCTTTTAATATCATTACATTATTGTAAGTTCTATAATCTTTGTATCATTTCTTTCAGATAGTGTTAATATTGTGTCATCTTTCATCTGTAATGTATTCACAGATTCAAAATCATTATTGAATATAGTAAACTGAATCAAGTCTCTGTATATAATCAGTCTTTTCATCTCATAGATATCATTCTTATTTAATCTTGCTGTAAATGAGAACATGCAGTTGAGAGACATAATCAACATAGCATGATTATTCTCATATATCAACTGTTTATAGGTATAACTCTGACATATAAGCTTACTCATACTCATGAGATTTACTTCTAACTTCAGAACATAGTGAATATCATTTAACAGCATATTCATCTCTTTCACTGAAATCTTCATATCTTCTATAGCTGCAGTGAGAACTATCATTTCATCTGTTATTTTCAACATTACTTTCATCTTCTGAGGTTTTGTCACAACAAGATCTCTGTGAGATGTGACATAAGCATCTAATTCAGAGTCTAGAATTCAGATATCTTTTCCTGTCTGATCACTTACATAGGCCTTTTCTTTGATGTAAAATACTTACTTTATAATGTTATAAACAGAAGCAGCATCTGTATTCTCTGCATTCTTGTCTTTATTCTTATTTCTATTGATGTTGGAATTTGAATTCAAAGAATATTTCTCAGAGTATTTCTTTCAACAGTCAGTCTGAATATGATCAATCTTTTGACAATGATAGCAGGTTCTCACCTCATTATCTCTATATTCAGGTTTGAATTCAGTGTTCTTGTTCTTGTCATTATCTTTCTTATTCTTGTCTTGAGTGTTATTCGCGGGATTTTTCATGAATTCAGTACTACTATTTTCCACAGTAGAAAGTTGTAGAAGTATGTCACAGTATAATCTCATAAAGTCTTCTTCTAAAGATCTTGAATTGTTCTTATTAATCTGATTCATTCTATTCTTTATGAAGAATGCTCAATCTCTATTAACTTCTGTCAGTAATCTATTAAAAAACATAACATCTTCGCCAGCGTGACCCAGTTGGTAAGACTTGTAACCAAGGCCGCATACATTAGAGATGCGTGGGTTCGAATCTCATCACTGACATCTGTCACTTCTTACTTATGAAAGCCCTCATGTAATAAAGACTGAGTCTAATTAGTAAGACTTAGTACAGAGTAGAACTCTCTACTGCAAGCTAAGTTACTAGTTAAGTGAGATTCTGCAAACACTTATCAGAGCTGATATGAAGTATCAATATCTCACTATTCTACTATGCACCTGTCAAGATTCTAATGATATAGAGTCAAGTCTAATGTAGTGATTATACACTACTTAAATAAGTCTCTAACTAGAGCTGTTATCAGAGTCTAGCTTCTCTTTAAATACAGAGAATGATTTTAAAAATCATCTGACTAGTAGGTCTAGATATATATCTAGACTCTAGACAGAGTACTCTGATAGACTAGAGTCTGTAAGCTCTCTGCTAAGTTCTAATACTGGCAGAGAGAACTGCAGTCATTAAGTCTATAATTAGTCTCTAATATAGAGCAAGATTGTAATAACTGATTAATAGGTCTATGAGCATCTAATAAGGCCGAGATCAGCAATCAGAAGCTTGATATATATATTATCAAGTGAGTGATAACAGTCACTAACTAATATCTCTGGAAATTAGTGACTGGCCTGAGAGAACAGACACGGTAATTGGTTAATTATAGAGAGTTAAATGTAATTAGCTTAAGATGCATTCTGTGAGTGATTAGTGTCTGTAGTCTTTGATGCTGAACTATTTACAATAGTGAAAGCTTTCAAACTCATTGAAATAAAATCTTATAAAAGAGGAAATAGTTTGAAAGAGACATAAATATTCTCTGATAGTCAAGCTACTTTAAAAAGACTTAGAAATAGTCAGATTCATAATAATTAAATGAATCTTGAACTGATCTTAAACTCTGTTTTAAAAATTCAAAAGAGAAGAACATTAAAGCTGATAATTCATCTGCACTGAGTTCCTGCTTATATAAATATTCATGATAATGAATTGACTGATTCAGCTGTAAAAAAGAGTGCAGAATTAAGCAGATTTATTCAAAAAATTATATTCTGATCTTTTATAAAGAGAAAAATAAAAGAATCTTGTTTGAATAAGTGAAATGAAAGCTGATAGAAATAAAAGAAGAGTATATATTATTCAAGATTTGAAACAAAACTCAAGTGAAAATCTTGTTTAATTAAATATAAAAAGAAAATATTCTCATCTATAATACAGCTGAAACTAGAATATGACTATTTCAAATCTTATATACAAAGATTTAATGATAGATTTAACTCAATAGAATGCTCATTCTGCAATATAAATGAGAATCCTGAGCATATTATAATGCACTGTGTATTATACAATAGTCTCAGAGTCAGATTGAAAGAGAAGTATGATCTAAATCAATTAAATATAAGATTCTTATTCTCAACTGAGACAGAAATTAAATACTTAATAGACTTTCTATCAGAAACTCAAGCAGCTATAAGAAAATAACTAAATTCAGAATTATCTGAATATGAAGAGAAGGAAATCAATCAGATGTAGTCTGTTAAAACAGCTATATACTATCTTTTAATAATTTGTTTTGTTACAGTCTCTCTTTACTTTATCTTTTTCTTTTAATTTCTTTCTATCTATCTATTTAATGTGTCTATCTTTAAGACTGTGTTCTCTTTTCCTTTGTCATGATATTGTCAAATGATTTCAAAGTATCAGAAGATGTTAAAATACTGCAATTTGTAAACAGTTTTTGTATTCTGGGCTGGAATTTTCTGATTTTGCATATCTGAAATTGATGAATGTATAATAGTTAACTTTACAGATATAGGAAAAACCCTGAGAACTAAAAGTTCTCAGGTAGATGTCATAGTCTCTGACTGCATACATCTATAATTGAAGAATAATAATAATAATAACACAACATCTTTAATCTTATATTCTAGATGAATATAATCAGTTCTGATAACAATTAATTATTCAATGAAAGCTCTGTCAGATTCTTTGCTTTTGAAGATTATTTTAATAAGCTCTTCAAACAAATAAGTTCTGTGTACAGCAGGTCTCTCAGAAAAGTTATTCTCTATAGTAGTTCATAGAGTATAAGCTGATAATTTGAACTTCTTAAGTATAGTGAAATGAGTCTTAGTCTGCAGAGCAATTACAGATTATATATAATTGTATAATTAAAGATTATGTTCTTTTCAGAAACATTGTTTATTCATAGTAGTATTCTCACTAAGACTATTATCTTAAAGAATATCATCACTTTCAGACTGCTCTGCAGTTAAAAGAATTTCCTCTCTTTATATTGAGTAGTTAATGAATTCAGTGAGAATTATTAATCTTTTGATGAGTCTTACTTAGCTTCTGAATTCTTCAAGAACTTTTATTATAATAGATGTCTTTTCTTTTCATTAAAGATATTCTGTCAGATCTGCTCTTATCTTATTATCTACAGAATCACCTCTACTGATCTTTATTCACTTAACCTTATACTGAAGTCTTGCAATTTCTAGTCTCATGCAAGTCTTCTCACTCACTGAGCTATTATTGTTTCAGTCACTTAAGCTCTTCACATTGTCTGATATCTCACTGATGCCTTCAACTGAGTCTTTATATTTATTGAACTTATCAGACTGTTTCTCTGTAACAATTTTATCTGACTTAAATGCTCTGAGAGCTGCCTTCTGATTTATTATTGATATTAACAGTGATCTGTGATCTTGTATTTATTACTCTGATGTTTTCTGATTTCTTCATCTTAAAGACATGTATTCTTTTATTAAGTCAGACATCTCTCTGAATCTTAGATTAATCATGAGTTCAATTAATTAATAAATTATCTAGATATGCTTCTAATAATGTGTGAAGATGTCAATTTAGCATATTATTGTAGTTATTTATTACTCATGAAGAGCTTCATAACCTCTTGAAGAATAATGTTATTGTGTTGTAATCTAACTACGCGAGTTACACTAAATAGGTTGAAGTGGCACGTGACTAGGGTAGATGTAGTAATCATCAACAACTGAACCTGATGAGAGAGGATGTGATTTAGAAGAATGTACAACTGTCAGATAATAACGCGGCCGCTTCCAAACTTGCTTACAAATGTAAAGAGGCCATAGCAGCCACCAATTAATTCAGTGTACAATATATAAGAAGCCGGCGTACGCCTGTAATCGTACGCTGGCTCAAGCAACCTTTGAATCACATCTGAAGAGAAAAGCTTGAATCTCTCATAGACTTGTAAATAAGTGAACTATCTAAAGAGAGACAATATGAACAGTCTTTAAATAAGATCTCTACAATCAATATAAAAGTGTGGCGGGCTGCGCCTGACCAATTATATAGACTATTTTGTTACACACTTCACAGATTTCTACCGCTCCGATTCTCAGTCGCTGATCCTCGGCTGAAAACCTACGGAATTCCTATTCTTCCGCCCCGGAGCTTCACTGCATACACCAGCATATGTCACTGCACACGCGTATAAATATTCACTTCAATCACTGATTTCTGCACTTTCTCTTTCCTTTCCTTCTTTAACATTATTCATATAATTATACTTCTTCAGATATCACAGATATCATATATCTGATACACAATATAATCATATTTAATAATAATATGAGAGAACTCTTGAATGTGAATATAGAAGTAATACTATAGTAGCTCTGAGTAATGTTGAAATTACAACAGTAATAGATAGCTGATATACATGCAACTTAATAACTTCAATACAAGGAAATTCAATGATTAACTTAATAAGAAACTCATACAATTTCAACATCTACAGAAATAAATATAAAAAAGCACTGAAAGAATACTTAGATACTTCTGTATATTTTAATACTTCTGATCTCACTTTCTACTCATTATGAAGAATGAAAATGCTTGTGAAACTGAGTATAGATGAAGATATCATCAGTTCATTAATTAATCAAGATTGATATATTAATGAATAATTGAAGAATTGTATGAAACAGAAGTTTCATTCATGAATAAAGATATGTGAATTCATGTTATAAATATCTGATAATATTATCAAATATCTTAATATTCTGTTCTAAGACACTATCATACAATAGAAAGTATTAGATTGATTACAGAGTATCTATCAGAGAAACACTTGTCTTATAACATTTATTTCTGACTTTGACACTCAGATCTTAGAAGCAGGTGATCAATCTTGAGAGACTTGAATGAAGATTAGCATGCTCAAGAAGAAATTGACTTTCAAACTCTTACAAGCTCTTGTAGACTGACCGTGTGACCGTGTCTGAGATCAGAACTAGATTTTTTAATAGTTTCATTACCAATTCAACTGATCTCATTACATAGTTTTAACATTAGATAGTAGTCTTATACTATCTTAGTGAGACTTACTGTCTACTCTTATTACATTTTTCAAATGAGATCATGATTTTCACTTCTCAATTTAAATTATTTTTATTGCTTTAAATGACTTTAAATCTCATTTGAGTGTTATCAAAAAGCATTACTTTTTAAAAAATGAAAAATAGTCTAAAAAAAACCTTAAAATGTCTAAAAATAGTAACTTTATGCTAAGAATGAAACTAAATGAGATCAAACGAAATCACTTTCTCATTTTTTTCAAGTCATGGTTTCATTTCAAGATCTGATATATAGTCACTTTGCATGTTTTTTTAATAACTAGTCTCAGTGAGATTCACGCTAAGAAATGTATGAGATCAGACTAGATGAGATCAAATGTGAAATTCATAGTCTCAGCAGCCAGTTTAGACTCTTGTAAGTGTAAATGAAGACCTGACTTATGAAGGCTTCTGCACATAGCTTCAGACTTTGAATGATTATCTTATTAAGCTCAAGAATATATAGAACAGTGACAGAAGATGTTACATCTCAGTCACTCATACATCTGTGCTGAAGAATAACAGCAATTATTATTATTATTATTATTCTTCAATTATAGATGTATGCAGTCAGAGACTATAACATTTACCTGAGAACCTTTAGTTCTCAGAGTTTTTTCTATATCTATAGAGTCAACTATTATACACTTATCAATTTCAGATATGTAAAATCAGAAAATTCCAGCTCAGAATACAAACACTGTTTATAAATTACAGTATTTCAACACCTATTAATACTTTGAAATCATTTAAAAATATCATGACAAAGGAAAAGAGAATATAGTTTTAAAGATAGACACATTAAATAGATAGATAGAAAAGAACAGAAAGAAATAAGTACAGTAATGAAAGCTACAGAATAAGATCTCTGCAGTTTACATCTTAAGCTATATACATATTTTAACACTCTATATAACTGATCACTGTCTCTGTTCTCTCAGGCCTGCTTCAGAGATTATCATTCTCTCTAAAGAGTCACTTCTCAGCTAGCTTCTGTAACTACCTTACTTATAAGTAGAATTCTCACTAAGAATAATATCAGAGCTACTCAATTCTAGTTAAGTCTCTAATCTTCTGACTGTTAATCTCAGCATTTCAGTCTATCAATTGACTGTCATGATCTTGCTTGTACTAATCATCTATTAAGAGTGTCTAGGCCTTGTCTCATCTAGATTCTTGCTAGCCTCAGAGTATTCTAATTGAATAGTGTTTAAATCTCATTCCCTGGAAGTGAGTGTCTAGAGTGAGAGAGATGAGACCTGGCCAGTTAAGCTTGATAATGATTCACTATTCTGTGAGCACTCTAGATCTCAATCACTCTAGTACTGATCTAACTTAAAGGGCCTGAGAGACTGTTAATTCTAAGATCAGTGAGAATTAGCACTCAGGAACTCTCAGGATGAACATCTTAAGCTTGATAATGATTCACTATAGTGCATCCAGAGGTCCTCAGTACTGTTTTATGACTTAACAGTGAAAGCTGTGGTTAAGATGGCTCTCACAGGGTTCGAACCTGCCCTCTCTTGGCATTCATTCCCCGGGGGGAAGGCCGCTAATTGAGGCTCCATGATAGTGTAGTTAACTACTACGCCACCGGGCCGACTAACAGCAATGATGCAGATGTTATAAACTGAATAGATTCAAATGTCTATACATAAGCAAGAGTTTTCACTGTTCAAACAGGCTTTTAAGTTCCTGAAATCACTTCTGAAGAAGTCACTGACTGACATCAATATGAAGTATATATCAACTGTAACTGATTAGAATACATCACTTTTAACTGTTGATTAATCTATGTGCCTTCTCACTCAAAGAATGAATCAGTGCCTGTCTGCATCAATCACATTGCAGTGAAGAAAGATTTGAAAGATAACTATGAGAATGCTCTGATGAAACAGGGAAAAGATTAGCTTCTATTCAAATTCACAAACAGGAGCTTGAAGAGGTCAGATGACAATGATTTAAAGAGAAAATAACAATGAATATGATTCTTGTACCTACTGTGATTGATAACATGTATAATATGAAAGTCATGATAGACAGCAGTCTATATCACTATGCAATGATTAAATCTTCAGTCATAAGATATTATAATCTTCAGTGTATCTTCTTGTTAAAACTCTGACTTCTTACAGAATTTGATGATTCAAAAGATGTTTGCATCTGTTATATGATAAAACTAAACATAGATGTTAAAGAACATTAATATGAAGATGTCTACACATATGAAGTTGATAATCTTGACTATAATCTTATATCAGAACTTGTCTGGCTATCTGAACAAGGCATCTTATTAAATGCTTGAAACAGAAGCTTGATATTCTCTAACAATGATAGAATTCATGAAGATGATATTCATAAGACTATGAATCTCATACAGATCTCTGTCAACACTTATAAAATGCTCTGAAAAAGAAGTCATCATCAAAACTGCTGACAGAGTTACTGATAAAATCACTGACAGCAGAATCATATATCAATCTATTTCATCAGTCTAGCTGATATTAAGAAAGCTCTAAAGAAGTTATTCTGTACTATAATAACAGATTCTCATACAAAACTCTCTCAATAATATCATGAATATCTAGATATCTTCTGACAAGATAACATTACAAATTTATCTCTCTTATAAGGTTCAGAAATAGATCACAGTATCAAGTTAGAGAAGTAGAATAATAAGAACTCTGAATCATCATAAGACTCTCTTTATAATATATCTTGAGATGAACTTCTTCTTCTTCAGAAGACACTTAATGATCTGTTGAATAAGAGACTTATACATGTTAGCAACTCTTCTACTGTGACTTCTATTCTCTTACAAAGAACTCAGGTGAAGAACTCTGATTCTGTGTGAACTACTGAGATCTGAACAGATTGACAAAGAAAGATTGTTATCTCTTATCTCTCATCAAGGAAATCTTAGCATGTATTGAATAAGCTCAATGATTTATAAAGTTAGATATCATCACTATGTTTTATAAGATTCATATCACTGAAGAAGATGAATAGCTTATAGTATTTTGAACATATTATAATCTCTTTGAATGAGTAGTCACACTCTTTGAACTGATCAATGTTCTCAGTACATTTCAGAAGTATATTAACTGAGCACTTTAAGACTTTCTTGATGAATTTGTATCTGTTTATCTAGATGACATTCTCATCTTCACTAATGAATTCAGAAAGAAACATCAAGAGCATGTATGAAGAGTATTACAATAATTATAAGAAGCAGAACTATCAATTGATATTGATCAGTGTGATTTCAAAGTTAAAAGTATTAAATATCTAGATTTCATCATAGAAGCTGGTAAGAGAATTTGAATAAATTCTGAGAAGATCTCTGTCATTCTTGAATGAGAAGCTTCATACACTGTGAAAGATGTGTAAAGCTTCATTGAATTTACTAACTTCTATCAGTGATTTATATGAAACTTCTCAGATATCATGAGATTACTTACAGAACTCACTAAGAAGAACTCAGTATTTCAATAATCAGCAGACACTGAAGCTGCATTTACACAGATAAAGAAGATATTCATTAATATCTCTCTACTGATAACATTCAATTCTGATTATAAGATAGTTATTGAAGCTGATTTCTCTGACTATGTCACAGAAGAAGCTATATTACAATATAATGATGAAGATGTCTTACAATTATACATTGTCATGTCTAAGAAACTGAGTTCTGCTGAATGCAATGACAAGATCTATGATAAGAAACTTCTCATGATTGTACACTATCTAGAAGAATAAAACTCTGAACTTCAAAGCATCTTTAAATTTGAGATAATCACAGATTATAAGAACCTCAAGTACTTCACAACTATCTGTAAACTCACTGAACAATAGATGTGATGATCTGAGTTTCTAAGCCACTTTTATTCTATGATACACTATCACTCTGACAGCCAGAACTCAATGACAGATGCTCTCTTATGATAAGAACAAGATATGCTGTCTGATGTGACAGACACATGCTGAATGAATTGAGAATACTGACTCTTGAACCTGCAGATATTAGTTGATCATAATGAGACTACTCATGATACTATATATACTTCACTAGTCAGAAGACTCTTCAGATCTACACTAAATGAATTGTGATATATAATAGTTCAAACTGATGAACTTCTCTAAGCACTTACTGAAGCAGTATATCAAGAAGCATTCTGATTTTTTTCAGAACTAGGTATAAGAACTGATATCTCAGAATGATCAATTAATGACAATAATGCTCTACAATTCTGTGAATAACACTGAGTCTCTCACTCTGAATCCTTACGTATCTGAATAATACAAGAGATGCATGATTTGTATATAACTGATTATTCAGACTATGAACAACTGTATAGAATGATCTCTTGAGAGTTTTACTGATCTGAGATATTAAACAGTATCAGATACTTCATCTGAAACTGTAACTACTGTTCTTTCATTATCTTATAAAAAAACTGTAGAAAAGAATTACTGAAATCACTCAATATCTCTGATAGAATCTGATAAGATGTAGTAATTGACTTCACTGTTGATCTATCTAAGAGTAAGAATTATAAGAATATTCTGATCATTATTAACTAATTAAGTAAAGATGTAATAGTAAAATCTTGTGATAAGATGAATACTGAACAAGTCACTGAAGTCTTCTTACAGAATTTATTCTATCAGATGCATGAGTTACTAAGATCTATTATATTAAATCAAGACTGTCAATTTGTGAGTACTCTCTGAACAAGAATCTGTCAAGTTCTCAAGATTATACATCATTTATCAATCATCTATCACTCCGAGACTAATGATACATCAGAATGAATAATTCAGACTATAAAGAACTATCTTTATAAGTTCTATAATTATTTACAGAATAATTGATATGATCTTCTTCTATATACAGAGATTACTATCAATGATTGAGATGCTGTTTCAACAGATGTAAGCCTGTTCTTTCTTACACATAGTTACTACATGAAGATGTTAAATCTTCTAGAGATCACATAGTTCACACTGAACTCTTACAGTTCAATTCAGATCACTGATAATATAGTAATGAAGCTCTGAGATATCTGTAACTGAGCAGAAGTCTTCATAATAAGTATTCAATAAGATTAAGAAGATTAAGTTAATATTCAATGAGATTCTGCAGAGCAGTATAAGTTAGAAGATCTTGTATAATTGAATCTTAAGAATATACAGATCACATACTCATTCTGTACATTGAATTATTATCATATGAAATACACAGTGATAGAGGTTCTAGACAGTCACAACTACTGTCTTGATACTTCATCAGAGATTTATAATATATTTCATATGAGCTTGCTTCACTGCACTGTCATCAATCTGTTCTCTTCTCAACTGACTTCTGACTGGCAGCTGTCAGAGATTGTAGAAGAAGATAACAAACTTGAATGAGAGATTGAGAATATTCTTGATAAGAGATTCTGCGGCTGTGGCTGACAATATCTTGTAAAATAAGTCAGATATAATCACTTAATCTGAACTCTGAGTTCTGCATTATTTGAGACTGCAGCCCTTGACTGATGAGAGCTATGCACAATCAGAGAAAGAGAGAGTTAATGTGATAAGCTGCATCTGATCAATTATATAGACTATTTCATTACACACTTCACAGATTTCTACTACTCTGATTCTCAGTCACTGATTCTCAGCTGAAAATCTACAGAATTTCTATTCTTCTGCCCTGAAGCTTCACTGCATACACAAGTGTATGTCATCACACATGCATATAAATATTCACTCTGATCACTGATTTCTGCACTTTCTCTTTTCTTTTCTTCTTTAACATTTTTCACTTTGTTATATAAGATCTATAAACATCATACTGATCTATTCAGTGTAGATCTCTTATAAAAAGACTCTATTCTGATTTACAGAGATGACTCAAAAAATGAGAATTTAAACAGATTAGATACAGACATTGCTTATACTGAAGATAATATCAATATTATCTCAGATTTCTGAAATTTAGACTGTAAATCTGAAGTCTTTGATGCTGAACTATTTATAATAGTGAAAGCTTTTAAACTTATTGAAATAAAATCTTATAAAAGAAAAAATAGTTTAAAAGAGATATGAATATTCTCTGATAGTCAAGCTGCTTTAAAAAGACTTAGAAATAGTCAGATTTATAATGATTAAATAAATCTTGAACTAATTTTAAATTCTGTTTTAAAAATTAAAAAGAGAAGAATATTAAAACTGATAATTTATCTGCACTGAGTTTCTACTTATATGAATATTCATAGTAATAAATTGACTGATTCAGCTGTAAAAAAGAGTTCAGAATTAAGCAGATTTATTCAAAAAACAGTGTTCTGATCTTTTATAAAGAGACAGATAAAAGAATCTTATTTATATAAATGAAATGAAAGCTGGCAGAAACAAAAGAAGAGTATACATTATTCAAGATTTTCAATAAAATCTCAGTGAAAATCTTGTTCAATTAAATGTAAAAAGAAAGTATTCTCATCTATAATTCAGCTGAAACTAGAATATAGTTATTTCAAATCATATATATAAAGATTTAATGATAGATTTGATTTAATGAAATGCTTATTCTGCAATATAAATGAAAATCCAGAGTATATTGTAATGCACTGTGCATTATACAATAGTCTCAGAGCCAGATTGAAAGAGAAGTATGATTTAAATTAATTAAATATAAGATTCTTATTCTCAACTGAGACAGGAATTAAATACTTAATAGACTTTCTATCAGAAACTCAAGTAGTTATAAGAAAGTGACTGAATTCAGAAATATCTGAATATGAAGAGGTGGCAATTGATCAGATATAGTCTGTTAAAACAGCTATATACTATCTTTTAATAATATTGCTTTATTATAGTCTCTCTTTACTTTACTTTTTCTTTTCTGTTCTTTTCTATCTACTTATTTAATGTGTCTATCTTTAAGACTTTGTTCTTCTTTCTTTCGTCATGATATTTTTAAATGATTTCAAAGTATTAGAAGCTGTTAAAATACTGTAGTTTGTAAACAGTTTTTATATTCTAAGCTGGAATTTTCTGATTTTGTATATCTGAAATGAATAAATGTATAATAGTTAACTCTATAGATATTAGAAAAACTCTGAGAATAAAAAGTTCTCAGTTAGATGTTATATTCTCTAACTGTATACATCTATAATTGAAGAATAATAATAATAATAATATAATCTGAA
This sequence comes from Blastomyces gilchristii SLH14081, assembly GCF_000003855.2. NCBI lineage: Eukaryota > Fungi > Ascomycota > Eurotiomycetes > Onygenales > Ajellomycetaceae > Blastomyces > Blastomyces gilchristii. The sequence continues at coordinate 3,759,132 of NW_003101679.1, forward strand.
TAAGATCTTAATTCTCTTTTACTCTATCCGCTTCTACTAATTAATTCAAGAATAGAAGTATTATTGAAATTTATTATCTCTTAATAAAAGGTTTATTAATTTTAACTTTTTTATCTCTTATTTTAATACTCTCTTAATCTTCTTCTATTATTATTTATTTATAGTAATACTTTTCTTCTCTCTCTTTCTCTTCATTTTAACTTTAAATTATTCTTGAGATTTCTTCTGATCTCACTGTGGCTTTATAAGACTCTTTACTATCTTTTTTTTCAATCTTTTATATGCAGTGCTATCTGTATTATTTTTATACTTAGATCAGTCTAAATTTATCAGAAGTATTACTTGAAATTGTTATTATTCTACTCTTTTACAGAGTCTCTTTAAGATATTATAACATGTCTTACAATCTATTTTCTCTTACTTAAAAGCTGTCTTTTTCTCTCTCTTTAATCTGTAATAGTGCTCACGCGCCTCAATAGTCTGCAAAATCATAGAATATTTAAAGAGAGATAATATATTATTATTATTATTCTTCTTCTTCTATTATAGATATATACAGTCAGAGACTATAACATCTATCTGAAAACTTTTAATTCTCAGAGTTTTTCTAATATCTATAAAGTCAACTATTATATATTTATCAATTTCAGATATGTAAAATCAGAAAATTCTCACTTAGAATATAAAAATTCTTTATAAATTACAGTATTTTAACATCTTCTGTGACAGGCTGCGCCTGATCAATTATATAGACTATTTCATTACACTTCACAGATTTCTATCACTTCATTCTTAAATGCATACACTTCAATTCTCAGTCATTCTCAATCACTGATCCTCAGCTGCTACAAACACATGTAAATTCTTCTGACATGAAGCTTCACTGTATACATCACTACATACATATATAAATATTCACTTTAATCACTGATTCTTATACTTTCTCTTTCTTTTTCTTCTTTAACATTTTTCTCTTTATTATATAAGTTCTATTTCTTATACTGATCTATTCAGTGTAGACCTCTTACACTAAAAAAATGTTTATTATCTTCTTATTAGAAATGATTATTCATGTCTTATCTTCTCATTAGAAATGATTATTCATTGAGAGATATCTGAATGTGTAACAATATATAAGAAAGAGAAACACAGTTAAGCAGACACTGAGTTCTTAGATAGAAGCTTGTTTATTAGTTACTCTGACCTCATAATAAGATCTTATAAGAGAATGTCAGTAAAAGACTCAAGAGTTCTAACACTCAGATATATGAGATATTCATACAATTACACTTCTTCAGATTTCACAGATTTCACATATTCAATAAATAATATAATCATGTCTAACAATAATATGAGAGAACTCTTGAATACAAGTATAGAAGTAATATCACAGTGACTCTGAGTAATATTAAACTTATAACAGCAACAGATAGCAGACATGCACATAACTTAACAACTTCAATATGAGAAAATTCAATAATTAACTCAGTAGAGAACTTATGCAACTCCAGCATCTACAGAACTGAATACAAAAGCACTGAAAAAATGCTTAGATACTCTCATATATTTTAATACTTCTGATCTCACTCTCTACTCATTATGAAGAATGGAAATACTCATAAAACTGAGTGTAAATGAAGATGTCATCAGTTTATTAATCAATCAAGATTGATATATTAATGAATAATTGAAGAATTACATGAAACAGAAGTGTTATTCATGAATAAAAGCATGTGAATCTGTGTTATAAACACCTGACAATATCAGTAAATATCTTAATATTCTATTTCAAGACACTGCTGTGCAACAGAAAGTATTAGATTGATTACAGAGTGTCTGACAGAGAAACACTTTTCTCACAACATTTATTTCTGACTTTGACACTCAGATCTTAGAAGCAGATAATCAATCTTGAGAGAATTGAATAAAGATCAGCATACTCAAGAAGATATTGACTTTTAAACTCTTATAGACTCTTATAAGTGTAAACAAAGACCTGACTTATGAAGACTTCTGCACATAGCTTCAGATATTAAATGATCATCTTATCAAGCTTAAGAGTATACAGAACAGTGACAGAAGATATTATATCTCAATCACTTATACATCTACATCTGTATCAAAGAATAATAACAATGATATAGATGCTATGAACTGAGTAAACTTGAATATCTATACATAAGCAAGAGTCTCTGCCATTTGAACAGGTTTCTGAGTTTCTGAGATCACTTCTGAAGAAGTCACTGATTGATATTAATATGAAGTATACAACACATAAGCAAGAGTTTCTGCTATTTGAACAGACTTCTAAGTTTCTGAGATCACTTCTGAAGAAGTCACTGATTGATATCAATATGAAGTATACATCAACTGTAACTAATCAGAATACATTGCTTTCAACTGCTAATTAGTCTATGTATCTCCTTATTTAAGAGAAAGATTAGTACTTTCTCACTCAAGAGAAAGATTAGTTTCTTCTTATTCAAAGAATGAATCAGTATCTGTCTGTATCAATCACATTGCAGTGAAGAAAGATTTGAAAAATAACTATAAGAATGCTCTGATGAAACAGAGAAAAGATTCGCTTCTATTTAAATTTGTAAACAGAAGCTTGAAGATGTCAGATGACAACAATTTGAAGAGAAAATGACAATGAATGTGATTCTTCTATCTACTGTGATTAATAACATGTATAATATGAAAGCCATGGTAGACAGCAGTCTATATCACTATGCAATGATTAAATCTTCAGTTGTAAGATATTATAATCTTCAGTGTATTCTCTTATCAAAACCCTGACTTCTTGCAGAATTTAATGATTCAAAAGATGTTTGTATCTGTTACATGATGAAACTAAACATTGATATCAGAGAATATCAGTGTGAAAACATCTATATATATGAAGTTGATAATCTTGATTATAATCTTATGTTAGAACTTATCTGACTATCTGAACAAGGCATCTTGTTAAACACTTGAAACAGGAGTTTAATATTCCCTAACAATGATAAAATTCACAAGAATGACATTCATAAGACTATGAACCTGACACAGATCCCTGTCAATGCCTATGAAATGCTCAGAAAAAGAAGTCACTGAAAGAATCACTGATAGCAGAACTATGTGTCAATCTATTTCATCAGTCTGACTAATATTAAAAAGACTCTAGAAAAGTTATCCTGTATTATAATAACATATTCTTGTACAAAACTCTCTCAACAATATCATGAATATCTAGATGTCTTTCAACAAGACAACACTATGAATATATCTCTCTTCTGAGACTCAGAAGTAGATCACAGTATCAAGTTAGAAAAGAAGAATGATAAGAATCTCAAGTTATCATAAGACTCTCTTTATAACATGTCTTAAGATGAACTTCTTCTTCTTTGAAAGACACTCAATGATCTGTTGAATAAGAAATTTATATGTATTAGTAACTCTTCTGCTGCAGCTTCTATTCTCTTTGCAAAGAAATCAGATGAAGAACTTCAATTCTGTGTGAACTATTGAGAATTGAACAGATTAATCAAGAAGAACTGCTATTCTTTATCTCTTATCATTGAAATCCTAGCTTGTATTGAACAAGCTCAATGATTTATAAAACTAGATATCATTACTGTGTTGCATAAAATCTATATCACTGAAGAAGATGAATGACTTACAGTATTCTGAACATATTATAATCTCTTTGAATGCATAGTTACATTCTTTGAACTGATCAATACTCTTAGTATATTTCAGAAGTATATTAACTGAGCACTCTGAAATTTTCTTGATGAATTTGTATCTGTATATCTTAATGACATTCTCATCTTCACTGATAAGTTCAGAAAAGAATATCAAGAACATGTACAAAGAATATTACAATGCTTATAAGAAGCAGAACTATCAATAGATATTGATAAGTATGACTTTGAAGTCAAGAGTATCAAATATCTAGGTTTTATCATAGAAGCTGATAAGAGAATTTGAATGAATTCTGAGAAAGTCTCTGTCATTCTTGAATAAGAAGCCTCATGTACTGTGAAAGATGTATAAAGCTTTATCAAATTTACTAACTTCTATCAGTGATTTATATAACACTTCTCAGATATCATAAGATTCACTTACAGAGCTTATCAAGAAGAACTCAGTATTTCAGTGATCAGTGAACACTGAAGCTGCATTCACACAGATAAAGAAAATATTCATCAATATCTCTCTACTAATAATATTTAAGTCTGATTATGAAACAGTTATTGAAGCTGACTTCTCTGACTATGTTACAGAGAAAGCTATATTATAATATAATGAAAGATGTCTTATAATCATGTGTCTTCATGTTTAAGAAATTGAGTCTCACTGAATACAACTATGAGATCTATGATAAGAAACTTCTTATTATTATTATTATTATTCTTCAATTATAAATGTATGCAGTCAGAGACTATGACATCTACCTGAGAACTTTTAGTTCTCAGGGTTTTTCCTATGTCTGTAAAGTTAACTATTATACATTCATCAATTTCAGATATGCAAAATCAGAAAATTCCAGCCCAGAATACAAAAACTGTTTACAAATTGCAGTGTTTTAACATCTTTTGATACTTTGAAATCATTTGATAATATCATGACAAAGGAAAAGAGAAAAAGAACACAGTCTCAAAGCTACAGAACAAGACCTCTGCAGTTTACACCTTAAGCTATATACATATTTTAACACCCTATATAACCGACCGCCGCCTCTGTTCTCTCAGGCCCGCTCCAGGGGTTATCATTCCCCCTAAAGGGCCGCCGCCCAGCTAGCTCCTGTAACTAGCTTACTCATAAGTGAGATTCTCACTAAGAATAACATCAGAGCTACTCAATTCTAGTTAAGTCTCTAACCCTCCAGCTGCCAATCTCAGCATTCCAGCCTATCAATTGGCCGTCACAGTCTTGCTTGCACTAACCACCTATTAAGAGTGCCTAGGCCTCGTCTCACCTAGATCCTTGCTAGGCCCAGGGTGTTCTAATCAGATAGTTTTTAAATCTTATTCCCTGGAAGTGAGTGTCTAGAGTGAGGGGGATGAGATCTGGCCAGTTAAGCTTGATAATGATTCACTATTCTGCAGACACCCTAGACCTCAATCACTCTAGTACTGATCTAACTTGAAGCACCTGAGGGGCTGTTAACCCTAAGATCAGTGAGAATTAGCGCCCGGGAACCCCCGGGATGGACACCTTAAGCTTGACAATGATTCACTATAGTGCACCCGGGGGCCCCCGGTACTGTTTTATGACTTAACAGTGGAAGCTGTGGTTAAGATGGCCCTCGCAGAGTTCGAACCTGCCCCCTCTTGGCATTCATTCCCCGGGGGGAAGGCCGCTAATTGGGGCTCCATGGTAGCGTAGTTAACCACTACGCCACCGGGCCAAGAAACTTCTTATAATTGTATACTGTCTAGAAGAATGAGACTCTGAACTCTGAAGTATCTCTGAATTTGAGATAATCACAGATTATAAGAATCTCAAGCACTTTACAACTATCTGTAAACTCACTGAACAATAGATATAATAATCTGAGTTCTTAAGTCACTTTCATTTTACAATACAGTACTGTCTCAGCAGTCAGAACTCAATAACAGATACTCTCTCACAATGAGAGTAAGATATGTCTTTCAATGTAACAGACACTTATTAGATGAATCAAGAACATCAGCTTCTAAATCTGAAGATATTAGTTAATTAAGATGAAACAACTTATGATATTATACATACTTCTTCAATTAGAACACTCTCTCTCTGAACTGTCACTGACACTGACACTGACACTGATACTGATATCTCAACTTCTTCTGAATCTACATTGAATGAATTATGACATGTAACAGCTCAAACTGATGAACTTCTTCAAGCACTCACTGAAGCAGTATGTCAAGAAGCACTTTGATTCTTCTCAGAACTATGTATAAGAACTGATATCTCAGAATGCTCAATCAATGACAATAACACTCTACAGTTTCACAAGTGATATTGAGTTCTCTACTCTGAACTCTTACACACTCAGATAATGCAAGAGATGCATGATTTGTATATAACTGATTATTCAGATTGTGAATAACTATATTGAATAATCTCTCAGAAGTTCTACTGATCTGAGATATTAAACAGCATCAGATGTTTTGTCTGAAACTGTAACTATTGTTTCTCTATCATCTTGTAAAAGAACTATAGAAAAGATCTGCTGCAACTGCTTAATATCTCTGATAGAATCTGATGAGATATGATAATTAACTTCACTATTAACCTCTCTGAGAGTAAGGACTGTAGAAATGTTCTGATCATTGTGAACTAATTAAGCAAGAATGTTATATTGAAACTCTGTAATAAGATGAATACTGAATAAGTTGCTGAAGCTTTTCTAAGAAGCCTGTTCTATTGAATGCATGAATTACTGAGATCTATAGTATTGAATTGAGACTGTCAATTCATGAGTACTCTCTGAACAAGAATCTGTCAAGTTCTTAAGATTATATGTTATTTATCAACTATCTATCACTCTGAGACTGATAATGCATCAGAACAGATAATTCAGACTGTAAAGAATTATCTTTGTAAGTTCTGCAGCTACTTATAAGATGATTCACATGATTTTCTTCTACACACAGAGATTGCTATTAATGATTAAGATGTTATTTTAACAGATATAAGCTCATTCTTTCTTACACACAGATATCACATAAAAGTGTTGAATCTTCTAGAGATCACACAGTTCATATCATACTTCTGCAGTTCAATTCAGATCACTGATAATATAGTAATGAAGCTCTGAGATACTTGTGACTGAGCAGATATCTTCATGATATCTGTAAAACAAGATCAAGAAGATTGAATTAATATCTGACAAGATCTCACAGAGCAGTATAAGATAGAAGACCTTGTGTGATTGAATCTCAAGAACATATGAATCACATGTTCATCTCATACACTAGATTATCACCATATTAGGTATAAAGTAATAGAAGTTCTAGATAGTCACAACTATTATCTTGACATATCATCAGAAATTCATAATATCTTTCACACAAGTTTGCTTCACTACACTATCACTGATCTATTCCCTTCTTAACTGACTTCTGACTGACAACTGCCAGGGATTATAGAAGAAGATAATGAGCTTGAGTGAGAGATTGAAGATATTCTCAATGAGAGATCACACAGCTGTGACTGATAATATCTCATGAAATGAGTCAGCTATAATCAACTGACCTGAACTTCAAGTTCTGTGTTATCTGAAACAGTAGCTCTTGACTGATGAGAACTGCTTCTGAAAAGAGGGAGCTAATGTGGCAGGCTGTACCTGATCAATCATATAGACTATTCTGTTACACTTCACAGATTTCAATGACTTCATTCTTGAATGTGTATGCTCTGATTCTCAGCCATTCTCAATCACCGATCCTCAGCCGCCATAAACACATATAGATTCTTCCACCCTGAAACTTCACTGCATATGCCATCACATACATGTATAAATATTCACTTCAATTGCTGATTCTCGCACTTTCTCTTTCTTTCCTTCTCTAACATTTTTCTCTTTGTTATATAAGACCTATCAATATTATACCGATCTATTCGGCGTAGGCCTCTTACAGATCTGACTGTTCTACAGAATCACTTATAGTGTAAATAAATCTCTTTAAAGTAGTATAAATATCTCAGATCTGTCTGTAGAATCTCATCTTTTTTTTTCTTTTTCTGTAACAGCTCTTATTTTCACAACTGTAAGTATCTTCATTCATTTATAAAGTATTTTTACTTAGATGACAGAGAGAGAGTATTTCTGACAATATCTGTATATTAATATAAGAACTTCTCAGAAATCAAAAATTTTTTCAATTTCAATATCTTTATAAATAATATCTGACTACTATTCAGCTTTTTATAAGTATCTCTGTCACTTCTCTGATCACTTTTTATTAGCTGATGAAGCAGAGATATCATCACTTATAACAGTATTTTCACTCTTCTCAGCTCTGTCACTGCATCTGATCTTCAGATCAGTGATTAATTCTGTGTCTTTCTCAGACCAGTCTCTGACTCAAGCAGTGCAGTCTCACTCTTTGCTGTAAGTCTCTCTGTAAGTAATTTCTTACAGATTCTAGCTAATAGTTTCTATAAAGCTCTTAGTACTGTCAGTGCTCTCTGCAGCTCTGTTAGCTTATAATCACTCTCTCTCTACTCACACAATCTCTGATCAGATATATGTGAATATGTCTAGATTTTCTATCAATAGTTCTTACACTGCAGTGCATTTCTGCAATCTCATTATTAATAAGAGATGAGTTCTCAGATACCTGTAAAATCTAGATAATTAAGATAATATAAATATTATAAATTCATAACAGAAGTTAATCTGAGTAGATAAACTCTCTCTTCATATCTCAATTATTTCTGAGCTAAATACTTCAGTATAACTGAGAAAGTAGACATAGCTTCATAAGAGATATCTGATTATATACATAGATAATCGGTTTTCAAGACTCTGCTGTAACTGTATATACTCTGATGTTCAGCTGCTCTGAAGTCTATGTATTTTTAACAGTTTTTAAATCAAATATAATATTTATCTGTACTGCAGATATAATACTTTCTGCTTCTTTAAAGAAGAGAATTGATAGTTATGAGAAGATTGAGTATTATAAGTATTAAGAACATGAGTGTGAATTTTCTTTGTTTTTTCTTTATTAATCTTTAAATTGTGTTCATAGTTCTGTTTTTATTTTCTTTGTTTTTTAACTTTAATAAGAATATAATTTCTTCTTTTCTTTATATATACTGCAGACTGTTCATCTCAGTAGAAACTTATTATCTTATAGACTAGAATTCATAAATAACAGTGTTAATATCTTTATCACAATCAGATTCTTAGCAAAGATTACATTATTCTGACTTATCAGAATTCATAGAATCAAAGTTATATCTCAGCTTCTACAGATATCTTATCTACTTAGATGATTTCTAAGTGAACTTATTTATTTTATTAGAATATTCTTATCACTGAATCTTGAATCAGAGTTTATAATCTTACTTCTCTGAGTTAATAATTTCTTTGATCTGATATTCTCTTTCACTTTCTAGTACTTTATAAATAGAGTGATGAGTCATAGAATTCTCTTCTAAGAATTTCTTATATTCACAGAGTAAAGAGATATAAAAAATATTATATATTTATAACTCAGATAACAGTTTTAATCTGTAGAACTATAAACTAACTTTCTTCACAATCTTATAAAGTTCTATTCACAAGAGATTCAGCTTTTTACTAAATCTTTATATAATACTGTTTTCTAGACTCAGTCAGACTCTATCATCTTTCTTGAAACTCTTTATAATATACTTAAAGTTATAGTATCTCTTCTAATACTCTTGAGTCTTTCTCAAGAATTTACAGGCTTTCTTCTGAATATTCTGAATTCTCTCAGCTTATTTATGAGCATTATTACACTTTATAGTATACTCTCACAGATTCATCAAGATCATCTGTGAGTGAGTCTCAGTAAGTATCTTAAAGAGAGTTTTATCTGTACTGATATGTTTTGAGTTATTATATACAAACTCTGTGAGTAATAATCAATACACTCAGTTATTCTGATTGTAATTGATAAAGTATCACAGATACTGTTCTAATATACTTATTAGATGTTCTATCTGATTATCTGTCTGTTAATGAAAAGCTGTGCTTAGATCTCATGAAATCTTCAGTATGATTATCAGATCAGATCAGAACTCTCTTATAAAGATTAATTCTTTATCTGAGATAATGTTCATAGATAATTCATGCAATCAGATCATATTACAGATGAAGATATAAGTTAAATTCTTTGACTTTAAGTTCTTATAGATAAATATAAAGTATGCTATCTTAATAAAGTAATCTACTATCATCAGCACACTGTTAAAGCAGATATTATATATATTCTTACTTTTAGAGAGACTTACAAGAGTATTTATTCTTAGCTGTTCTCAAGATTTCTATGAAATGAATAGAGAAGTAAGTTCTTTATATGATCTGAACTGCACTACTTATGAATTCTGATAAATAGTATAAGAATTTACTATATTCTTCACAAGTTCTTATATCTTTAGTTAGGGGTATTTTCTTATAAGCAACTCATAAGTTCTAGTATCTGTAAAATAACTTATTAAAGAAGAGTTATAATATCTTTTAATAAGTTCTATACATAGAAACTTATTTATAAATATATAAATTCAGCTCTCTCTTTATAAGAGATTATTTAAGTCTCTTTAATTCTTTATTTCTGCAGAGTTGATTCCTGCTGTGAGCAGTTTCTGAATATACTGAGTATATTCATTCTTCAGTTACAGTTCAGACAATCTGAATAGAAGATCTTACAAAGACTTATACTCTGTTTCTTCTTATATCAGGTCTTTCACAGCACTTCTCAAAGCTTATAAATTCTTCAGATTATAGATATTCTCTTCAAGAATTCTCACAGAGATTCTCAGAGTATTGACTCTCAGTATTATAGAGAGTAGTTATACAGACTTCTTTTCTCTCTTTTCTTTCTTCTCTTATAAAGAATTGAGAGTCTCTTTAGTTAATCTCTTTATAATACTCAGTCTAAGCATTTTATAAAGCATTTCTATCTTCTCTAGTCTCTATGTATCTGTCATTCTTATCTTCTTAACATAGTCAGACCTGTAAGAGAGTTCATTCACTGAGTTGTTGATTTTCTTGATATACTCTATCTTAAATCAGAACTTACTCAGTCTCTGAGCTCAGTGAATCTGCTACTGTGACCCCAGTGGCCTAATGGTTAATGCGGCCACCCGGTAGCACCTTGGCGTGAGAAACCAAGGCGCATGGGTTCGAAACCCGCAGAGAATACATTAAATCTAGAACTCAAGCACCTCAGGTTTCTAATAAATACAGAGATGTATAAATTACTTCAATGAATTACTCTATGCTTCTGAGCTGAGAAGTTATTATTACATGTAAATTATCACTTCTTTGTATTTTTCTATGTTCTTGTTATCTTGACATGATCTCAACACCTGTATTTACTTCTGTATAACTAACACTTGACCTGTATTTAACATCATACAAGGACTTATCATAAGCTTCACTTGTATATGAGTATAATGAAAGAAGAAGAAGAATAATAATAATAATAATAATTTGCTACTGTGAGAATTTCTTGATTAAAGTCAACTGTTATAAGCTATTATAATCAGTTCTAACAGTAATCACTATTATAAGATTCTCAAAGTAGTGATATCAGTAATAGAAGAATTTCACTATTATAAGAAGCTTCTGATTATGAATGTTATAGTTAATCTTCATAAGTTACATCTTTTATGAGAAAAAGATCACTGAAATTCAGTTCTTATTTAACTGTAGTTATGAGACTATTTCTGAAATTATAAAGAAGAAGACATCTGTCTTTAATCTGATTAAGAGTAAGAGCTCAAACTGAAACAGTATTATTATATTTATAAATATCTGTTTCAATCTTGTAAAGATCTTATAAGCTTCTGAGATAAGAAAGTTCTTATAGCTCTTTCTTCTCAACAATCTTTTCATTCTTCATTTATAGAATAACTTCTTCTTGTATTCATTCTTCAGCATGTCTGTAAGAACTAAGAAGATTCTTATAAATACAAAGATAAATCATCTACAGATATTCACAAAGCTCAGACAGATCTGAATCTCATGAATACTACTTAACTTTACTCATGATAGAATAGTCTTAACTTATAAAGATTTCATCTGAATATTATCTGCAGTGATTACATATTCTAGAAAATTAATTTAACAGACACTGAAGTTACACTTTACAAGCTTAATATATAGTTCTGCCTCATCTAAGATCTTCAATATAGTTTATACATGCTTAGTATGTTCTTTCTTCTTCACAGAGTATATTATCACATCATTCAGATATACATGAAGTGTTTTATTGATGAAAGACTGAAATATCACAAGAGTATTAGTTAAATTAAAAGACATTACTAGATATTCAAATAATCTCAGTACAGTTCTAAAGACAGTCTTTCATTTATTCTCAGACTGTATTCACAGTTATGTATATATATTAATTACATTCAGTTGTATGAACATAACAGCTCTTATAAGACAGTTGATTACATTCTTAATTAGAGATAGAAAATAGTGACTCTTTATTATCTTGAAGTTCAGATTGTGATAGTCTATATACAATCTGAGATCTTCATTCTTCTTCTTTATAAATATCACAGAGACTCTCACAGAGATCTGCAAAGATTAGATAAAGTCATTCTTCAGATTCTTCTTTACATAAGTCTTCAAGATCTCTGTTTCATGATGAGAGAGCTTATAGATTGATTCTCAGAAGAATTTCTATTCTTCTATTAAATCTATTATCAGATTCTTCTCATAGTGAGATGAAAGCTCAGCTGTCTTTGCTGAGCTGAATATCTCTGTAAGATCTCAGTATTTCTCTGATATCTGAAGCTCAGTTTTTGTAACTGTGAAGTTCTCAGATATTTGTAAAGTTATTATATAAATAAGCTCATCTTCTCTAATTAACTCTGCAGTATCAACTGATTCTATCTCTGTAAGTAAGTCTATCAATACTGATTAAAAGTATAAACCTGACTTACAGACAGCTATGTGTGCATTGTGTCTTTGAAGTTATATAAGTCTTAAGTACATATCATCTGTGATATCTGTGATAATTACAGTTGTTATAAATCTTCTTCAGATTTCAAAGAGATCTTGTAATTTAAAGATAATTCTCATAAGTCTCTCAGTTCTCAGATCTGAGTTCTCACACTCTTCTTATTATAAGAGCAGATTCTCAGTTTTCATTACTCAGTGCATTCACTCTGTGAGCTTTAGAAACACTACAGTAATCTGAGATTCTGAGTTTATTAATACTTTTAATACTTACAGAATAGTAGTACTGTGATACAGTCTCTCTTCATAAGTATATATTTTTATTGAGAGAGTAACAGATTCAGATATCAGCTTCAAGATTCTTAAGAAGATTGTTACTGACTCTGTTCATAACTTCTTAAATTTCTATTTTAATTACTCTAAAGACTTTGTATAAAGATATTCTGATTTAGAACAGATAAAGTAGAGACTATTTTTCTTAATCTCTCTATTATATACTCTATTTATAGAAGCTTGTGAAGCTCTCTCTTTCTACTCTATAGTCAGATATGAATCTCTCTGTATCTTGTTATCTTTTTCTAATAAATCTATTCTCAGTTGTTCTGACTCTTATAAGACTGATTAATAATCTACTCTTTACAGATCTGTGACTCTCACAGTGATCTATAAGCAGTGAATAAGAGTTATCAGTTTCTTCAGAATTAAGAACTTAGAGTCTTACTCAATGAGCTTGTTCTATATATTTTTATTCAGTCTCTTTATAAATATCATCATTCAGATCTTGTTTCAGAGCTCTGTTTTCACAGATCTCAATTCATATCATAATTTCATGAAGTATCATGAGTAGTCTTCATCAGATTTCTTACTTCTTTTTCTACTATTAATAATTACACTTCAGATATTCTTCATTCAGCTCACAGAGTCTCTCAACTTATTCTCTAGATAGGTCTTGAGAACAGATCAGTAAGATCTCTTATAATCATTCTCTAGATAATTCAGTCAGTTCTTGACTTCAGTGTAGTAGAGATCTGTTATTATATAGATAACAGCTTCTTCATCTTTCATATCACACAGCTGAACTTGTAAGTCAATTTCAAATACAAACTTATAAAAGCTTTTATAGATTGTGATTCAATAGTTGATCTTAAGTGATTATAGCTTAAGAAAGTTTCTTTTCAGTTTATAAGTATCTCTGAAGATTATATCCAGAGACTCAGTTCAAGAGTGTTTACAGATAGTAAGCATTTCTTATAGAAAAATAGCTTAATTCTGTAGAAAATGCTCAAGAATATTCTTCACTGAGATTGATTTATTTATGACTTCAGAGAGTTTCTCTGTCACAGATATAGAGAATGATGTTCTGTAAGTGATTAATAAGTTCTCTGAAACTTCTTTTACAGAGATTATTCATGATTCAGAGGACTGCTTCTGAGTGTCTGTAGTAGAATTCACAGAGATTGAAGTACACAAGTTTCTAGTTCTTTCAGTCATAACAGATAGTTGCTAACTGACAGAGCTTGAAATGTAAGAATAAGTGCTTACATATGATTATTCAGTGTTTACAGCTTGATGTGATATATACTGTTAACTACTAGAAGTATTTACAGTAGAAAGATAAAATATAGAGGTTAAATATATAATAGCATTCAAGCTGAGTTATAAATAGTAGTCACAAACTCCAGTCTATATAGTTGTGTGTAGTCAAGGGCTGCTAACTCTATTGATTACACAAGAGATAGGAATAGAGGTAAAGAATCCGCGAGAAGCGGGATTTCTTACATGATAAGATGAATACTGAACAAGTTACTGAAGCTTTTCTATAAAGCTCATTCTATTGAATACATGAATTGCTGAAATCTATAATATCAGATCAGAGCTGTCAATTTATGAGTACTCTCTGAACAAGAATCTGTCAAGTTCTTGAAATTATATGTCATTTGTTAACTGTCTATCACTCTGAGATTGATGATGCATTAGAACAGATAATTCAGACTGTAAAGAATTATTTCTGTAAGTTCTGTAATTACTTATAAGATGATTGACATGATCTTCTTCTACATGCAGAGATCACTATCAACAACTGACATGCTATTTCAACAGATATAAGTCTGTTCTTCCTTACATATGAATTTCACATAGAAGTGTTGACTCTTCTAGAGATTATACATTTCATACTAAACCTCTGCAGTTCAATTCAGATCACTGATAATATAGTAATAAAGCTCTGAGATGTCTGTAACTGAGCAGAGGCCTCTATGACAACTGTGAAATAAGATTAAGAAGATTGAGTTAATATTCAATCAGATTTTATAGAACAGTATAAGATAGAAGATCTTGTGTGACTGAATCTTAAAAATATATGAATCACATACTCATTCTGTACATTAAATTATCATTATATAAAATACACAGTGATAGAAGTTCTAGACAGTTATAACTATCATCTTAATACTTCATCAGAAATTCATGATATATTTCATATGAGCTTGCTCTGTCATACTATCACTGACTTATTTTCTTCTCAACTGACTTCTAACTGACAGCGGTCAGAGATTATAGAAGAAGATAATGAATTTGAGTGAGAGATTGAAAATATTCTTGATAAGAAACTCTGTAGCTGTAGCTGATAATATCTTATAAAATAAGTTAGCTATAATTATCTGATCTGAACTCTAAGTTCTGTATTATCTGAGATTGCAGTCCTTGACTAATGAAAGCTACATATGATCAGAGAAGAGAGAGGCTAATATGACAGGCTATACCTGATCAATTATATAGACTATTTCATTACACTTCATAGATTCTGCTGAAAGCTCTGATTCTCAGCCATTCTCAATCACTGATTCTCAGTCATTATGAGCATGTATAAATTCTTTCACTCCGAAGCTTCACTGTGAATGCCATCACATACACATATAAATATTCACTTCAATCACTGATTTTCACACTATCTCTTTCTTTTCCTTTTTTAATGTTTTTCACTTTGTTATATAAGACCTATATATTATATCAATCTATTCGGCGTAGGCCTCTTACAAATATCAAGATTTAAAATAAATATAAGTAACATCTGATAAATTTTATTTTTGAGATATTATTTTTTAATATCAACTAATTTACATTTATAACTGATACTTACAAAGAATATTTATATAGAATCTTTAATATATTCATCTGTACAGATTACTTATTTATTAGAGTTCTATTTAAAATTATCTTTTTAAAGTAGAGTTGTATAAATAAAATAAGAATCTAAACTATTAGAGTACTGCTTCTTAGTGAAGAAGAAGATGATCTCTTTAACAGTAACTAATATAACTGTGTTAATGAGAATACACTAAGATTCTTGAGCTTGTATTTAAAGATGCTATATCTGTTCTTACATACAATAACTCAGCAGTAAGAACAAGAATTTTCAGCCTCAGCTATCTAAGCTCTTTTCTTCTCAGAGTATACTTAACATTTCTTATTATTCTCTTAATAGACAGTATATCTGTTCTCTCTTAACAGCTGCTTAGTCAGCTCTGTCTTCATTATTCAGTTAATATAATCTCACACTCTCTGCATCTACAGAGAGAAGCACTGAAACTTCTTATAAGAGACTGAGTATTATTTCTCTAATTTCTGAGACTGATAGAATAATAAGCTCTTACTCATTATTTAATTTTAATTCTATCTTAACTGGCTTATCAGCTGTATCTGCTCTCAACAGACATGACTGACAGATAAAATATTGAGAGAGAGAAAGATGTCATATAGCATTATTAACAGTGATAGTGACAGTGAAAGAAAGAAAGTGCTTAACACAGAGAATGACTAAGAGAGTAGAGAAGATAGACTTATTGACATAGAAAGTGAGAAGAATAAAGAGAGTCATAATAACTCTGAGAAGAAGAAGAAAAAGCTAATATAATATATCAGTGATTAATTCTTTCTCTATTACATATATCTTATTCATATTCATATTACTTACTTGCTTGATTTCAACAGAACTTCTTTCTCTGCAAAGAACAGAGAAAAGAAGAAGTCTAAGAAAGAGAGAAAAGAGTGAGAACAAGAACTACTACATAATAATATTAGCTTCTTATTATCTTATTATATTATACTTATTTAGATAAAGCTTTTCATATTTATCTGAATAAGTTCAGCTTATTATCTTCATTCTTCAAAGAAGAAGAAGAAGTCTCAGCCACTTTCTCACTCTCACTCTCACAGACAAGAACAAGAGTGAGAACAAGAATAAGAGTAGAGAGATAAGAGCAGACACAGACACAGATATAAGAGAGAGAACTAATTATCAGAGTTAGTATTTCATTTCATTCTCATTATACTTTTCATACTAAATAGATATATACAGTGAGTGATGAACTCTGTCAGAGCAGAGTTATTCACACAGAATAGCTGCAGCAGCAGCAAGTATGTTCTTTTCACTGATAAGAAAGCAGAGTGAGTACATTCACATCAATGTTGCATGGAAAGAGAATGTCATATTGATTTTTTTCAATTATGAAGAAGAAGAAAAGAAGAAGAGAAGAAGAGAAGAAGAGAAAGAAAGAAAAAAAAGATTTAAAAATATCAATATAGTGTTATTTATTTCTTCTTCAATATACTGAATTTATCTTCTCACTTATTAACTGATTTAATAGGCTCAGAAGTTCATACAACTTCAAAGAAATTCACAGATGTTTACAAAAGATCAGTAAAGTTAAAAAAAGATCAAAGATATATATGAATATAAAGATTACTACTTCTTAGAAAAGATCTCATCATCTTGCAGCATTATTTCTCTTAAAGATCTCATTATCTTGCAGTATTATTTTCCTTGAAGATCTCATTATCTTACAGCATCATTTTTCTTGAAGATCTTATCATCTTACAGTAATATTTCTCTCAAAGATCTCATCATCTTGCAGCATTATTTCCCTTAAAGATCTCATTGCCTTGCAGCATTACTTTTCTTGAAGATCTTATTGTCTTGTGACTGCGCGATGATCAGTATTTTCTCATTCTCAATCTTCACTAGCAATTAGACTGGCGGCCGGGATCATGAATTTCACATTTGATCTCATTTGATCTGATCTTATACATTTCTTGGCGTGAATTTTGCTGAGACTAGTCATTAAAAAAACAAGCAAAGTGACTATATATCAGATCTTAAAATGAAATCATGACTTGAAAAAAATAAGAAGAAAGTGGTTTCATTTGATCTTATTTAGTCTCATTCTTGATATAAAGTTACTATTTCTAGACATTTTAAGGTTTTTTTAGACTATTTTTAATTTTTTAAAAAGTAACACTTTTTGATAACACTCAAATGAGATTTAAAGTCATTTAAAGCAATAAAAATAATTTAAATTGAGAAGTAGAAATCATGATCTCATTTGAAAAATGTGATAAGAGTAGACAGTAAGTCTCACTAAGACAGTATGAGACTACTATCTAATGTTAAAACTGTGTAATGAGATCAGTCAAATTGATAATGAGACTATTAAAAAATCTGGTTCTGGTCTCAGACACGGTCACACGGTTAGTCTACTAGCAATCAGAAGCTTTTCATACTCTTCAAGCTATATACTGTTTTTCTCAATCTCATTGATCTGAAAGTTCACAGAACTTTGAAGAAGTTCACAGATATTTACATGAGATTTTATTAACTCAGAAGTTTACAGAACTTTGAAGATGATAATAACTTCAATAGCTGATATCTTCATTTATTTGTAAGCTATGATTATTATTTCAACTCAGATACTACTTCTTATTACTTATTTTACTGTCAGAGACAGAGAATATAATAATTATAAAATTTAATAATGCTTTTTTAATTAATTCTGCATCATCTGTGAATACTATACTTCTTTTCTCATTTTATGTGATTACACTTGAACTGCTTTCAGACTACAGTCTTGAGTGTGTGAACTGCTAGAGCAAGATGCTATTTAAAGCTTATTAAGCTTAGAAGAAAATCTTTGACAGTTGTTAAGTCAGTTATATAAGTTATATTCACTTTTTAAAGTGAAGTTTCTATCTTTAAGATATCAAGATTCAAGTGAGAAAATAATCTCATTATTCTGCAGTATCTGAGTTCACATATTGATTATCTTTAAAAGATAGTTTCAGATTAGAAAGAAGCTGAGCTTTTATAATTATCATAGACTCAGCAACCTTTAAGTTATAGTCATTGAGAACTTTGTCAGTTGTGTGAGTAAGATTGATTTTTGACTTTTCAACTGCTTTGCAATGTTTAATCAGATATGTGGAAGCAAATTTAATCATTGACACAGTTTACAGCTTATTAAGCTTAAAAGAAAATCTTTGATGATTACAAAGTAGAATTAAAAGAACAGTATCTCATTGATTATTTAAAATGAAGAAAAAAAGAAAAAGAAAACGAAAAGAAAGAAGATATTAAGAGAAAAAAAAATAAAAACAAAAATACAAGTAAAAGTAAAAGTAAAAACAGTAATAGTAATAGAATACAAAGCTATTTCTTAATAATCTTCTCATCAATCTTACAGTCAACAGAATTCACTGAGTATAAAGAAAAACTCATTAACAACTTCTTATTGAAAAAATATCTTGTATTATACAAGTTAACATTGTGATCTGTATTAATAGCAATCTGAGAATTTTCTTTAATAAATAATTTCAGTGTGTAACTATGATAGAATCTGATCAATCAG
>NW_003101679.1:3778665-3806223 GCF_000003855.2 Blastomyces gilchristii SLH14081
AGCTTAAATTCAGTCACATAGAGACAGTATACACAGATCTTCTCAGACTTTATTTGCAGAGTGAAGTGACGCAAATATATGATAAAAACCCTGGTTATTAAAAGTGAAGAATTTCCTTTTTGAGGTTCTTGGCGCGAATACAGCTCACTGATTAATGTAGAATTAAGTGAAGCACAATTCTGTGATATTGTACTATGACAAGGTTCTGCATCTCTGCGCGCTACAACACATTCATCTTTCATCTCATTAATTATCTACTTCATACTCTCTCTTTACTGTACTTGTTTCCTTCTGTTCTTTTCTCTATCTATTTAATGTGTCTATCTTTAAGACTATATTCTCTTTTCTTTTGTCATAATATTTTCAAATGATTTCAAACTATCAGAAGGTGTTGAAATACTGCAATTTGTAAACAGTTTTTATATTCTGAGCTGGAATTTTCTAATTTTGCATATTTGAAATTGATAAATGTATAATAGTTGACTCTATAGATATAGGAAAAACTCTGAGAACTAAACATTCTCAGGTAGATGTCATAGTCTCTGACTGCATACATCTATAATTGAAGAATAATAATAATAATAATATCTACTTCATACAGATTCTTGACTAATAGATCACGCATCTTATCAACTATCTACTTTATACAGATTCTTGAATAGATAACACATCTGATCAATCATCTCTTATAGTTTCTCAAGAATGAATAACACATTAAAAGTCTGAGTTCACTGCTTGTAAAACCAGTCTCTTGATTAATTCATTTCTTTACAGTGTTCTACTACTTCTACAGCTATCTATCTTCAATACTGCACTCAGAGAATTCAGGTATTGTAATTTTCTCTCATTACATCTTTTCTATTACTGATTATCTCTTTACACTGTAGAATTATAAACAGATGTGTGCAGTGAAATCAGATTCTTCTACAGTTACAGATTCTGTGATAAATGAGCCTGAACTTTCTCTGTCATCTCAGGCACATTAATACTTCATGCAATCAACAGCAGTCTCTCAGGCCTGTGAACAGTCTATTGAAAAAGACATGTCATCTGAGATTAAGTTTTATCATTATAAGATTCATAGTTCTGACACATCTTCATTAGCAGCAGCTTATAAAAAGAAAACTCTCATTCAAGAAGCTTATCATATTATCAGACATCATAGAGAACATCTCTCATTAACTTCAATTTTAACTTAATTGAGAAAACAGTCATAGCTGCTATCTTTGATAATTAATTCATCTTCTGATTCTGCAGATCTCTCTTCAGTCTTTCATTAATTATCTATATCATTATTTAACTCATTTTTAAGTCAATCTTATTTCACTTTTACAGATATGCTTTAACTGCAGACAGCTTTTACACTGTTTTTCTTACTCTTAACTTCTCAAAACTCTGTTTCTCAGAGCTCTGCAGCTCTCTTCATTAGTTGACTCAATAGAAGAGTTAGCAGTCTCTTGATATCTCAGCACTCTATATAATCTGAAAGCTCAATTAACACATCAAATATAGAAGCCCTCACAATTCTTCAGAAATATGATCAGTTATAAGCTGTAATTGCCCCAGATTCTTCAATGAATTCTCAGAGTTCTACTTATCTTACAGATTCAGCCATTAATTCTGATGATTGACAGTGTATGCAGGAATTTCATCACATACTTGAAGATTTACAGATGAAGATCTGTAGCTGTTATCAGATTCACTGATTCAGAATGAATCTTCAAGATAATGTTTATACTCATTATTATACTGTTGATTTGAGATGACTGTCTGACAAGTCATTTTTATTCTCTCAAGAGAATAACCTTAATCTCAGTGATCTTGATTCAGATCTTCCTGTTCTCAGTCAGCTTGAAAAGATGTTAATTTCACATGTGCATATCTTTATTGAGATTAGACTGGCTGCCGGGACCATGAATTTCACGTTTGATCTCATTTGGTCTGATCTCATACATTTCTTGGCGTGAATTCTGCTGGGACTAGCTATTAAAAAAACATGCAAAGTAACTATATATCAGATCTTAAAATGAAACCATGACTTGAAAAAAATGAGAAAGTGATCTCATTTGATCTCATTTAGTCTCATTCTTGATATAAAGTTACTATTTTTAGACATTTTAAGGTTTTTTTTAGACTATTTTTAATTTTTTAAAAAGTAACACTTTTTGATAACACTCAAATGAGATTTAAAGTCATTTAAAGCAATAAAAATAATTTAAATTGAGAAGTGAAAATCATGGTCTTATTTGAAAAATGTGACAAGAGTAGACTGTAAGTCTCACTGGGACAGTATGAGACTACTATCTAATGTTAAAACCGTGTAATCGGATCTGTTGAATTGATAATAAGACTATCAAAAAATCTGGTCCTGGTCTCAGACACGGTCACACGGTCAGTCTAATTGAGGTTCATCAAGTCAGAGAATATTAGTATAAGTATAAAGATGATGTTATTAGCTTTCTTAGAGATACTGACTATGTTTATAACACTCTCTCACTTCTTTCTAAGAATCTTAATATTATTATATTAAAGTCTTTAAATTCAAATGCAGATTTCTGCTTATAATATCAGTTTCACTGAGATTTCATAGTTCACAAAGAAGCTGTTACTCAATGACTAATCTATCTCTGTAAAAATCATCTCAGTTATCAGAACATTATGATTAACAAAGAGATTTAGAATTAGTTATCTGAAAATGAAAATGTCTCTGATCAGATTTCTTTTCACAAGCTTGATAAGCAAGAATTGACAGTTATTGAGAATAAGAATTATTTAAACTTTGAAAACTTGAATATCTCATCTGAATACTCTGATGTTTCAGATCTTTGAATCTCATAGCCTGAAGTTGAGCAACTGTATTATGAACTTAAAATATCACAGTGAGAATAGATTGATTATTTCACTCTGTCTTCAGCTTATAATACATCACTTAGTAAGTTTAACAATACTCACTCACTCTTTTCTTAAGTCTTTTCAACACTTTTTTCACAAGGTGAAGCTGAATTCATTCTCTCTAGACAAAGAACAATTAGTCTTGCAGATTACATGCAGTTTCTTCTTAAATATCATAACAGCTGCTTTGCTTACTATAGCTGTTTTTAATATGTTCTTTTCAATTCTCTATTCTGCAGATAGATTAATAATCAGAATTATTTTTTCTATAATCAAACTAACTCTCTTATTAAGAATCTCACTCTAGAGAAGCTGCAGACTGCTTTTACTGCTAACACTTTACACCACCCTATGACATCATTCGGATATATCATAGGAAGATCCGATTGATGGATATGAGAACCCCGCTTCTATACGAGGTCAGCAGATTACTCTTCCTTGGCAATGAGGCGCCGCTGAGGTATCGCTCCGGCTATCCTCGCTCGTGGAATGGGAGGAGGGTATCCGCCCATTGTCTATATAGAATAGCTAGATGCTGGCTCCCCATCAAAGGAGCCAGCGATTCGTTTTTTCTCCGTCGGGAATATATACGAGAGTTACTGCGTGCCTCATACAATCTTCTTAGTATACGAAGTACCATATCTGTGATATCCTCGCAATAACCCTGTAGCCTACGAGCTCGCTATTCAAGCAAGATAGTCAAGCCCACCCATACGGCTTCCCAAACAACTACCCCTACGTGACGCCGCCGACTAGCCACCGCTTCGGTTCCGCCACGTTACAATTACAATCTATCATGATTTTGAATTCACTTACACAGTTTGCAGAGAGTCTTTATAAAATCTGTTCTTTTTGAGATGAAAAACATCATCAGCTATAAACTTATGTTCAAAATATCAGATCTTCACATCTATTTCTTACTCTCTCAGCTGCAGATTATCACTGAGATGATCTGATGCATCACTTCTCTGACTATGTTATTTAGAAGCACGGCACTGATCTTGAGAGATTGAAGTTTGTAAGAGATAGTATTCATGACTATCTCACTATAGTTACACATTACTTTCATCTACAACTTGCAATCTTCAAGAAAAAGATTCTAGATCTGAAATTCAAAATCCTAGATCACTGAACTTGTTATGAGTGACAAGATCATGAATAAGTGTACTCACATAGTGTATTTTGATGTAAGAATGTGCTGAATCTCAAACTTGACATGAATGAAGACTTTTATCAAGCCTTTGCTGACTACTGAGACCTCATTATTACAGCTGAGAATTCTGAGCCTAATTACACTCAGTTTAAAGATGCATAGTCATCTCTTTCTCTCAGTCATTCTAATCAGATGAATGTTATTGAATATTTATCTACAGTTCTCAACTGTGTTCAATATCATCATTATAGTGAAAAGTACTGCATTTATAAATATCATATCACTGACAATCTATATTACTGATTTCACTTCTCATATGAATACTGAACTGACTGTGCTATTCTCAAATTATTGAGTAGTAGATATTATCAGCTGCACTCTCATTATAATAACTCAATTCTTAATAACTATAACAGATTGATTATAGTTAGCTGACTAGTAAATACTGACATTGTTCCCTGCACTGACAGCTGTGTCATTTTTAATTATCTGTCTAAGTACATTGTCAAGACTAAAACAGACACAGAATTCTATCATCAGATTATTCAATAAGTGATTTCAAGAGTCAGTTCAAGCCACTCACTACTCTCTACAGTTGTTAAACTTATGAATTGACTCATTGACAAGTGCAATTGATCTGCTCAGAAGATTTATCATCTTCTTTTAAATCTTTCTTTATAAATGAGTTCTTACAAGTCAATTGCAGTTAATTGTCAATCTGAATCTCAATATCATCATAGCTATATTCTTGAATCTGATGAATTATAACATAATTCATTCTTTTTGAAAAAATATAAGCAGTGATCAACTGAATTTGAAGATCTTTTATTTTTTAACTTTCTTCAAATCTGTTGTCACAGTCATCAAATTAAGAGACATCTTCATGTAAAACTCTGAGTATTGATCTACTTTTCTGTTTATCAGTTCAAAACTGATTCAGAGAACTATGCTCATGTCAAACTTCTTCTTCATCATTCTTTTCATTAAATTGAAGATCTCAAGATTGTTGATCTCTTCATCTCTTGATCCTCTTTTACAGAGATCTTTAATTATTACTGTCTTTCTCATAATCACTCAGTTGATGTCTATGATGAAGATATGCTGAAATCAGAACCTGAGTTTGAAGATGATCTGAATGATAAAGAGAAGCTTGATCTCTCTTGAGCATTGCTCACTCATCAAAACTCGCAGCATGATAATGATGACCTCATTGACATCTGAAACTGTGAACAGCTTGATTATCAGTCCTTAGATTTCAACTATGATTGAAGCTCTCATATTAACACTTATATCAATCTTGACACAGAATTTTAAAATAATATGAAGACTGACTTCCTCACAGATACTACTCTTTATAAATATGGCTCACTCAAGACTCTAGACTCTGATTAATATCTTCTTCATGACACTATTCTCTATCATTATACTGAGATTCTTAACAGTAGGTTTCTGAATTCTTTGCTAATTAATCTAGATAATGAAGATGACACTGATAAAACTTATCTGATTATGATTTTATCTACAACTCTTCAAAATCTTGCAGAGGCTCAAGATCTCTCAACCTCAATCATTTAAGTCACATCAACTGATGTAGCTGCTCACTTTATTAACACTCAAATCTTGCATGTATTATTTCAACTTCTCATACACAAGAACACATTATATGAACTGCTTAATCCTCAAAATCTTCAATCTTTGCAGGCTCTTTTTAAGGATGTTCACTATCTGTTAATTGATGAAAAGTCAATGATTGATTTACAGCAACTTTCATGAATTAATCAGATCTGTCATTATATATTTCCTCACAAGAATGCTCATTTTGATAGTCTCAGTGTCATTCTCAGTGAAGATTCCTATTAGCTCTTATCTGTTTTTCAAACCCTGCTCTATCATCACAGACATATTAATCATAAAGAAGACATGCAGAGCTGTCAAATCTACTTAGCTTTTAGTAAAATCATTCAACTTACTATGATTCAATAATAAGTGAGTGAAGATGTCATCAGCTGCCAGTTTCATGAGACCTTGAAAAATCTTCAGCTTAGTCAGTTAACTCTGAGTGATTGAGAGTTCCTTTCAAAGCATGTGCAGGCTCTTATCTCTCATGAAGTCTCAGTCTTTGAGAATGCAATTCACATTTATGCAAAGAAGTGCTATGTTCATGTCTATAATAATGATACTATTCAAAGCTGTAAACAACTGGTTATTAATATTCAGATCATAAATGTTAGTATAGACACTTCTCAGTTAGATTCTGATAAGACTGATAATCTTCATCAGAGTCTTGCTCTTTTTATTAACTGCTGAATCATACTTTTATAGAATATTTGAACAGACTGCAGCCTCATTAACAGTACTCTTAAGATTCTTCATAACATTGTATGAAGTTCAGATGTGAAGAATCTTTGTCAAAATTCTTCATTTACACTGCTAATCAATTTTGACAAATATGACAGCCCTGCTTATTTGAAATGAGAGAGTCTTAAACTTATGCCTATCTTTCACAGCTGTCATGACTTTTCTCATGTTAATCAAGTCTGCAGCCGTATGCAGTTCTCTATTACAGTTGTATATATCATTACTGTTCATAAATCCCAAGGATTATCACTTGATCAGACTGTTCTTAATATTTTCAAGACTGAATTCCAGACTGATCTCATATATGTTGCAGTTTCACAGGTCAAAACATATCAAGGTCATCTGTTCAAGCAACTCTTTGATTATTTCAGATTTCACTGGCCTGATAACAGAGTGAGCAGAAGCATGCAGATGTGTGAGATTGATTATATAAGATATTAAAGTCAACAGATAACTAAGTTATATCTCTTTTCTTTTTGTAGATCTCTGCTAATCTATATTCTCTATAGCTTCATTCATTCTTTATTTCATCTTTTTCACAGTTCACATTTAATCTGCTCATTCACTCATTCTTCATTACTGTAAGTTCTTCACTCTCTGTTCTATCATTCTCTTCATCTGTTCTGCTCACAGATTTACTGAATTCAATTATTGAATTTAACAAATCTATTACAGCTAATTCTATTATAATCACTGAATCTGAGAATGAGCAGTTAGCAGTCTACAGAAGGTATTAAAATAATTCAGATATTAATCTATACAGTTCAGATTTAATATAATGATATCTTTGACCTGAGAAATTGAGAATCTTCTGAGATCTGTGTTATTGAGATCTGTGTTGCATTATGTGATAAGAGATATTGAATTCTTACAGCTGTTAACACATGTATAAGAGAAAGTGAATGAATCTCAGAGTGTTTCTTTTCTCTTTGAAGAATTCATCTTATCTCTTATCAGTCATCTCTGTCAGCTGTTTTTTTTTTTTCAGAAACTATGTTATTTATCTCTATTAATTCATCAGAAGTTCAAAAAACCATCAATACTATCATTATAACTGAAAACAACATCTCAAAACACATTGATTGTAAGTGAGGTTCTCAAAATAATGAAAATTGCAATTATGACAGCCAGTACAGTTCTCAATAACCTTGTTCAGCCTGTTCAGCCTGCAGAGTCATCAGCTGCCAGTCTTATTCTCAGTTCTGCGCCTGTGCCTGTCTCTGCTGCATCTGTCAGTTCTAGATCATCAAGTCAATCATTGACTCATTTGACTGAAAGAATGCCTGAGAAGCTGTCAAAGAAGCTACAGACTCTCATCAAATTATTCTATGCTTGAGAGTCAGTCTTGCAGAAGAGTCATCAGATCAATATAAAAATCAATGCAAATTATAAAGCTCTTCTTCTATAATTTCATAATGCTGTTTTTGCAGTTCTCTGTAATCACTGTGTTAGAGAAGAAGACTCTTTTATCATCTGAATCAGCATTCTGAATCAGTGTCATGAAGCTTGTATCAGTTGTCATTACAATGGCACTGAAAGTCACTACTCTTATCATAGAAGTGAGTCACTTTTCAACATAAAATATGCTAATTTCAATACAATTAACTAATAATTATACATAGTCAATATCAGTAAGAACTTAAGAAAAATGTCGAAGTGAAAGAAAAGAAGCAGAAGAATGAAAAGAGAAAGAAAGTCAAGAAGAAGAGCTCATTCAAGAAGTATTCTGCAGCTGAGAATACAGAAACTAGAGTCTTGAAAAAACAGACAGCAAGTGTTAAGTCAGTTAACAGTTATAATATTCAGATTTTAACTCTTCATATTGAAAATGAGATGCTGTGCAAGAAGAATAAAGCTCTGAAGATCAAATTCAGAACTATTACAAGTCTTCTTCAGACCACTCAAACTGTTCTTGAAAATGACATATGAGCTGGCAGAGCGGGGCAGAATGGAGCTGTTTTTTGTTTTTTTCCTTACTTAGTTAGCTGGTGCTTTTGCACTGAAAAATGAATCTCTATTTGTTTTTACAGTTCTATCCCTTCTATTATTATTATTCTTATTAATAATAAGCTGTAAAATCAATCTTGCATGGCCTTCTGTTTTGAGCTTAGCTCCGCAATGTCTTTGCACACAGAGGCTCGTGTGTATTAAGATATTTTTATACAGTTAATATTATAATGAGCTTTGAAAATGACAAACTCAAGCTTGTGAGTAGACATTATTATTTAACTAAACTGTTTAGTTAGAGATTAGTTTATATATCATCAATGATTAAGATTTAACTTACTTTTATTGTATTAAAGAACAGATGAGTGAGTGAAGCAGCAGAGGCAGCAGTAGATAATGTGATAGAGAGATTTTCATATTGATAAGTAAATTGTTACTGATTGAAAAAAAGATAAAGAAAATGAAGTAACAAGCTTATATTTATACTTATAATATGAGTGAATAATACATGAGTAAGTTAATAATATCTAAATGAGTATATTTCTATTCACTTCTATAACTCTACAATTCATGATTGATTCAGAAGTTAGTAGAAGTGATTAGAAATTACAAGAAGTTTATAGAAGATTTATTACAGAAGATATCTAACTACTTAATAATATTATTTTCTATAGAGAAGTTATCTCTTTCTCTGCAAGAAGAAGTTTAAACACAGTCAAAATAAGATATCTTTATAAATAAAATATCTGTATTTATATTTCATTCATTAAATGATGTTTATTTGCAGAGAATTTAAATATTAATACTATTATTATTACTTCATTACTTGAATGAAGTGTGAACTTGAGTAGTTGTGAATATATAAACTTATGAACTTAAAGAAGAATAAACTCAGAGACTTGAAGAAGAAGTGAACTGCAGAGTAGTAAAAGCACTGATAATAGATATAACTAGAGCAGTAGAGACATCAGTAGCAGTAACAGCAGCTGAAAGAGCTGTAAAGATCTCAGTGAAGATCTTATTAAGTTACTGTGCTCTTTTTACTGTATATTAAGCAGTCATCTGAACCAGATTATTATCTTTTATATATTATACAGCTGTGAGCTGCTGAGCTGCTGTCATTTTACTGATTGAATTACTACTTGACATTTCAGTAGATACTGCAATCTCTGCTGTTCTGTCCCTGTTTTTAATTATCTGATATTGATATCTTTCTATGAGAATAGCTTCATACACATTATTTACAGCTGCAATTTAACTTGACAGAAAGCTGTGAAGCTGATCTTCAAATTTATCTTGACAGCTTCAAGTCTGAAGAGGATTGACAGCATCATATAATTCATTTTAATTAAATTCAAAGATAGATGTCTTCTGATGAAAAAAAGCAGCTATCTGTTACTGATACTGAGTAGATATAAATTATGAAGCTGACACTGAAAAGTCTTGATCATGATAATACTATTTCTCTGTATATTTAATACATCAGTTCTTAAGTTCTGACAGCAGAATAGCACTATAACTATTGACTTAAGATACCTTGATAATATTTGTAGTAAGTAACTATTTGAATACAGATATATAGCTTGAATTGTATCTACTACAGTATTTCTTCACAGAAGTGTTTATTCTATTCATATTAAATAAGAGTTAATTCTTCTTAAGATAGATCAGAAGGGCCTTTCAGTGATATAAGTTATTAATAATTCTCTTTCAGTCAGTGAAGAGATTGACTTATCTTTACATTTTATTCTCTATTCATGTCTTCACAGTGATTATTCTACATTAACTTTGACTCTTATCTATCATATTTAATGCAATACTTTCAGTATCAGATATGTTCTTTAAGTTTATAAACTGTAATAGCTGACTAATCTGATATTGAGTTCTTTACTGAGATCTTTATTTCACTGACAGTTGAGAAGATTGAATAGCTTTCTTTTCATAATCTTCAGAGTCAAATACTCAGTAGAGAAGAAGAATTAAGATATAACTTTTTTAATCTAATCTGTAATTCTCTTACTTATATCATTATTAAATATCTGTGATATTATCTCTCTCAATAGAAAATTCTCATACAACAGTACACTTAATATCTGAAATATTTATACTCATACTCAGTGAGGTTATTATTACTATAATTTGTATTTTCAATATTGATTTTATGAACTTCTCAAAGTGAATATTCTGATTCACTTCAGATACTTAAGATATGAAATACTGAATAATATTATTAATAAAAAAGATATCAGTATTATTAATATTCTGTGTATTATTCTGATAGATCTGAAGAAGTATTAATCAGAAATATTACACTGCTTATTAAATCTTGATATAACTGTTAATAAAGATAATAATTTTTAAAATATATTAAGATATGATTTTTTCATCTGTATCAATAACCTTGCTCAATAAAAAATATAATATATCATAGAATACAAGTTTACTGCATGAAATCAGATATATACTGATAAAGATATTAAAATGATTAATAAAAGTTTGAATAATCTGAGTCTGTTATAAATTTATATCAATAGAATGAAATTCAGTCTCTTGAAGAATGATATTCTTAGCTTTAATACTAAGAGTTATAAAACAGTTAAATCAGATAATATTCTTATAAAGAAACAATCTCAGATATCTCAGTCTGATAAACTGACTATAGAATTCACTTCACTGTGTGATAAGATAATACTCATTAATAGTTATAAGCTCAATCTTTTTGTATAAAGTAGAGTCTTAAAGAATATGTTAAAATTACTTATAAAGAGCTTACTCTGAACTAAGTAGTATATATATATACTCACTTCATTAAATATATTTAAGTAAGTCTTCTTATCTCTGAAGATTATCAGCTCTGATTAGATAAGAATTAATACTGAGAAATCATTCTATATCTCTTATTTACTGATTATCAAGCTTGTTTAAAGAAATCAGTTAAATGATTATCTTTTCTATCAGAATTGTATAGAATTGAAGAATAAGACTCTTTTTACAGTCAGTTCAAACAATGAATAAAGTATTACTATATTTATATATTATACACTGAAGTATACAGACTTATTCTATATATAACTGAAGAGTACACTCAGAATCTAAACACAGATCTTAAAGTATTTATTGAAAATAATACTGAATAATATTCTATTACTTATTAATACTATCTGATCTGATATAGCTTATAACAAGTTATAGTATATCTTTAACATTTATTGAAAGTATTTACTTTAATAATGACTTTTAAAGCTGTTATTGTAGCTGACTTATATATTTTCTTCAATTTCTCTTGATTATATTTAATACAGTTAATGAGATATTAATTAATTCAGCTGTTAAAAAGAAGTATTATATAATTGATTCAGAAGTTATTAAAAGATCTCAGAAGTTATTAGAAGTTAATATACTGTATAAGATTATTAAGAGCCCTGGTGGCCGAATGGTTAATGCGGCCACCCGGTAGCGCCTTGGCGTGGGTAATCAAGGCGCGTGGGTTCGAAACCCGCAGGGGATACATTAAATCCGGAACTCAAGCACCTCAGGTTTCTAATAAATACAGAGGTGTACAAATCGCTTCAATGAATTGCTCTATGTTCCTGAGCTGGGAAGTTATTATCGCATGTATCTAATTGTCACTCCTTTGTATTTTCCTATGTTCTTGTTATCTTGGTGTGGTTTCAACACCTGTATTTCCTTCTGTATAACCAACACTTGACCTGTATTTAACATCACGCAAGAACTCATCATAAGCTCCGCTTGCATATGAGTATAATGAAAGAATAATAATAATAATAAAAGATTATTAAGAGTTCAGAAGTTATCAGAAGTTGTCAGAAGTTACTGAAAAATATACTTAGTATTTTAATTATAGTCTTTAATAACTGAATAGATATTTTAATAGCAAGATCAAGATATTGAATAACTAGATATAATTATAATTGAAAAATTAGTAAATTATTCTTATATTTAAAATCATAGTAATAGTTTTTAATATAATACTTCATACTTAGAATATATATATTTTCAGATAAAAATTATATTAATTAACAGAAAATTGAAAAATTAATTCTTCAAGATAATAGAGAAATAATCTATAAGTAATATTATACAGTCATTCTATCTTAAATATTATAATTAAAGCAAATTATTCTTATATTACTAATAAATAGAAACTGTTTTTTCTCAGATACTTTGTAAAGAGTTTGCTGAGAATGTCTTATTTAGGTTTAGTATAAGCTCTGTGATAGTTGATTGACTCAGATATTAGCAAAACTTGGCAGAAAGTAGCAGTAGTTTGTATTGAGTTAGCTCGGAGTGAAGTGACTGAGTTTACTGAGATAAAGAATGAAATAAATTCATACTGGAAGAATGTAGAGTCAATTTACAGTGATTTCACGTTGATTTCACTGTTTCACGGCGGTTATATGTCACTGATTGTAACACATGTTCTATCATTGATTTCAGTAACATATTGCTAAAAATTAAATGTTAAGATAGTATTGAACTGGTACAGAACTTCTTGACATTATCAGAGCACAGCTCAGTCATCATATAATCAGTGAATATCATTATTAAGATACTATTAAGATACTGTGAACTCTGATATACTGTTCTGTCAGTGAATTAATACATACTCTTTAGCTAACTACTTTATGCAAATTAAACTATTTATCAACTAATATAGCTAACTATCTAAAGAAATAAGATATTTCAAGTGTAATGTAAATATCTTATTACTTGAGATTTATATATTAAATGACTGTTATTTTTATCACTATTCAGTATTAAAATATTATATAATACTGTCTTTTAAACTATTAAAAGCCTGATAATAGTGTAACTATTGAAATTTTCTTATAAAATCAGCAGATTCAGCAGATAATTATACATGATATAATATACAGAAATAAGTGTGAAGAAAATTCACTTGACTTCTCTTATTTCATGAATAAATATAATTATAATCTGATCAAGCTCAGTTCTCTGATACTGAATAATATTCTCTTTTATAAGAACGATTCAGTGAATACACTTTCTGATTTATATATTAATAAGTCAATAACTGATTGATTGATTGAATAGACGTATTAAACTGAGAATGTTAACTTATTATAGAAAAGTATTAAACAGTGATCTGATTTCAAAACAGAGAACTTATTTCAATCAGTATCATAGAATTCTCACAGCTTATTAAGAAATGAATGAAGTAATTCAAGCTTGAAGAGATTTGTAAATTATATACTGAGTTTCTCTGACATCTTACTTAATAATAGATAATCAAAAATCTTTAGAGTAATATAATCTTTTATTAACTTTAACTTAATAGAGTAGTTCAGTGAATTATCATTCTTATCTTCAGCTTCTTCATTTATTCTCAGTAGATTATTGAACAGTACTGAGTAAACTATATATAAATCTTGAATCTTCTGTATCAGATGTATATCAGAGCAGTCAAAGAAATTTCTTAATATTAGTTATAAGATTCAGTGAAAGCTCTTCTATAAGAGTAATATCTTTTTCATATTCTGATAATTTATATACTGTACTAGATTCTTATACTTCTGATACTTATTCTCTTCTATTAGAATATTACAGTTGTTAGATACTGTGTATTCTCTAATCTGCTTAATATAGTGTAAATTAATATGTATATTCAGTCATTTCTTTATATATTATATAAGCTTTGTTTTTTTTGTATAATCACTGATATATATAATAACAGTGCTCATAGTTGAAGCAGGGAATGACTGATAACTAATAACTGAATCAGTTTAAGATAACTTAAATATCACTACTACTCTGACTGCTACTTCAATAAGAAATTGTAGTTATTAGCAGACTTTCAGTATGATTTAACAGATCACTTCAGAATCATTTTCTCTCAGAGATTAAGATATCAATAGACTATTACTTCTTGTAATAGCTGTATATATCTGAATAATAAGATTAATAAGTGATTGATTTACTGTCAAAAATTTCATAGAAATGACCTGCTTAATTATCAGACTGAGTCATTTCTCTCTAAGCTCACACTGCAAGATAAGAGATATAATAATTAAAGCTCAGACATGCTTCTGAAGTTAATACTTCTTGAGATGAGTTATCAGTAACTGTAAACAATTGTAACTGTGAGAAAAGAGAAATATCTGTAATATTTAAAAGTATTCTTATTAATTATGTAGTGATAAGACAGAGTAGATTAGTAATAAATAGAAAATCTCTGAAATTTCAGCAAATTTACTATAATATGAATTAGAAGAGAAAAAAGAGATCAAATTCAAACTTAAATATATTTGAAAAAGAGACACTGTCTGTACTGTTATATTCTACTCTTAAAATATATGCTTTCTACATGTGAGATTTAGTAGATTATTCAGTTTAGACTGAAGATATTGTATATAATGATGAAATCAGCTGTTATTATATAGATTATAGTTCAGATTCAGTTAATTCTTATTATTAATAAAGCAGTTTTAGTATAATCTTCTTACAGTTAATTCTTCAATTTCTACATTGCTATTTTATTATAATATATCTTTAAGAAATGTAATATAAGATGTAATCACTCTTATCTTTTCTTCACTGATATTCATCATAATCTTCTCATAATTTAATATAGATAAGTCATGTAGCAATACAGCAACAGTGTCAGAGAAATTAATATTATAAGAACTGAGAATTAGAGTAAAAATATTGTTTCACTTTGAGTGCTCAACAGCACTCAGTGTAGAAATTATATAAAAACTTATTAAGCTTCAGTACATATTCTAATATAAATCAAATTCATCAATAAACAATTCATATGACAGAGAAATAACTTGTATATCAGAGTAAAAAATGTTTTTTAAAAGATCTTATTCATGTACAGCAATTTTCAACTCAGTCTGAATCAGTGAAGATTTGCAATATGATTATATCTCAATCATCTCAGTTTTAGTTCTTATGATCTAATAAAGAAAATACTGATCTTCACTCTCATATACTGACAGATCAGAATCTGATTCAAATACTATATTTATATAAATATTAAGTTGATTAAGAATCTGAATAATTAAGATATATTTCATCTCATTCTTCATTGTGATTAATTCAAAGAGATGAAATAATGAATTCAAGAGTGATAATCTTTGTATAGTCTGAGAAGTATGATAAATAACTTCTTGAATTTTCAGAACTATTATATAAGACTCTCTGTCTGAACGTCAGTGATCATATCTGATAAAATACACTCTTTTAATATAAGATAGATTGTTCAATTCTGATTTGCAGTAGCATTCAAGATTCTCATACTGATACTTGAATAAAATCAGAAGGAAAAATAGGTTTATTTATTAATAAATATGAGATGAATTCACTGAAATAATATTTAATAGAGCTCTTTCAACTGTGAGATTATCATAACTCTGTGAGATTGTTGATAATTTCTGTCGTTTCTATATGCATTTATCACTGAAAAGTTGAGAATTTGAAAAGAGCAGATATCAAGAGAATCAGATTCTGAAAGTAGAGTGATCTCATAAAGAATTCAGTGAGATTTTTCTGAGCAGAACTCAGAGTTGACATTTGCATTGATAACACTATTAAAATTAAGATTTTCTTGACTGATAAAATCAGAAATTGTGCTCTATATTGCTTTTTCAAAGTTGAGAGATCTTCAGAGAGTGGAGTTATCAGTGATATATTCTTTAATAAATGCAGAATTTGCAGTAGTAATTTGTAATTTTTTCAGAAAATATCTGACTCTTTAGCTCAGAGTTCTATTATCAGAACAAATGAATTCATTTCAAAGTTACTGCATTTATGAGATATATCACTTACTGAATCAAAATCAATAAATTGATTAGTAGAATGAGAGATAATAGTAACAGTAATTTCATCAGTAGCTGATATAATAATATCTTCAGCAACTGACTTATCAGACTTCTCTTGATTATTTTCTGAGATATTCTCAGAGATATTCTCCTCAGCAGTGACTTTTAAAAGTCACTTAATATACTCAATATTATCAGCAGTATTCTTGTTATATGACTCTGTCTTTTGAGAATGTTAGTTTTAATAATAATAGAGATATTAAAAGTGATAAACTTACTGACAATAGTAATGCTTCTTCATCAGAAGTATCATTATTAGACTGACTGTGTGACTGTGTCTGGGACCAGAATCAAACTTTACAGTTGTCACATTGCCTAAAAACATTACTTCTAATCATGGTTTGTGTTCATTACATTGATTTCAAATCACATTATTTCAAATATTAAAGATCTCAGATTCACTTTTCAAATAAAAATCTAGTCTCAGATAAAGAATATATTTGAATTCTTAGTTACATTTTCATTCTGATCTCATTATTGAAAATGATATTAAATGAGATTATGAAATCATTTCTCACTTACATAATATCATAACATAGTGCTCATTTGTTGAAAATTCAAGAGAGAGTATTATTAAATATCATTACTTTTCTGATCACAGATCATAATTAATATCATTTTAATTAAAAAAAATATAAAATATAAAAAAAAAATATAAAAACAAAAAATAAAACAACAACAAGAAAAAATCATAATAAAAAAAAAGAGAAAGAAAAAAAAAAGAGAAAGAAAAAAAGAGAAAGAAAAAGAAAGAAAAAAAAAAAAAGAAAAAGAAAAAGAAAAAAATAAAAATAAAAAATAAAAAAAAATCAAGATTGCAGAGCTGCAGTACTCTTAAAATACTTACTTTTCAGAGTCTTTATAATGTTCATCATCAACTGTGTATCTCTCACAGTGAGAATAACACAGCTGTAATAAGTCATTGTCTTAATATTATCTAACAAATAATCAGTATATATCTATATAAATGTGAATAATTAGAAAATATACACTTAAAAAGTGTGATCAGAGTGAACTCTGCTATCACTTGAATAATATTAAGAACAGAATACTGAAATTAATGATTCTTCTCATTGATTTCACAGACAAGGCATGCAAAGATAATCTTGAGAAATATAAAATTCTCTGACTTCTGATAAAAATGAATCTCACAGAGAGACTCTATTTTCATCATATCAGAGACTGAGTATTATTAAAAAGTATTACTTCAATGCATATGCACTTACTGCAGTGATTTATTCTCTGCACATATAACTGAGAATTACAGCTTTCTCATGCTGCACAGCTCTCTCTGAGATGCTGTTATCAGTTTACAATTCACACAGACTTTCAGTTCAGTACATACTGTGCATATACAGCTCTGCATGCTGAGACTGTGTTGATCATTATGACCTGGCGTGATACTTGCTTTTCATGAGCCATGTTTTGTTTGATTGAGAGAAGGAAGGAACATGACTGCTGTTTTATTTAAGAGAGAATGAGTAATTGAATCTGTAGAAGATAATTTGATTTCTTCTGTATTTGAAATTTGATTAGTCTATACTCTTCAATTTGAGAGTTTCTGAGAGTGTTTTAATAGTTTTCATACCAGCTTGAAATTAGTGATTGATTGAAGAAGAGAAAAGAGAGAAGAAAGAAATGAGAATAACTTATCTTTATAATATGAAAACAGAGAATTACTGTAATCATTTATTCTAGTAATAAAGATCTGTTTTCTGCATGTATCTCTGATACAGATTATATGATAACTGTATACAAAGAATATCAACAGTATATGTATTGAATGAAGATGATGTTACTATACAACACTGTAGCTGTTTCTGTACATTGCTGAAAGCTGTTAATATTTTCTTTAAGTCTCTTTATATTTGATAAGTCAGTAATATATTTCAATGCACTCTCTCTTTTATCATCATCATTATCATGATCATCATTATTATTATCATTACTATCATTATCATTATTATCATTATCATCATCATTATTATTACTATTATTATATTATTTCTAGCTGTCTCTTCTGTCTTTATCTCTCTTCAACACTCACTGAAATCAATCATGTCATTTCTCTTCAAATATTCTGCAGTCCTGTGAATCATCAAGATGTGTGAGCACTATTACCAATTGAAGAAAGAGAAGAAGAAAGTGTTTAAGTAAGAGAAGACAGATTGTAAGACATGTTATAATGTCTTGAAGAGTCTCTGTAAGAAAGTAGAATAATAACAATTTTAAGTAATGCTTCTAATAGATTTAGACTGAACTAAGTATAGAAATAATGCAGATGATACTACCTGTGAGAGATTGAAGAAGAAGATAGTGAAGAGTCTTATACAGTAGTGATGAAATCAGAAGAAGTTCTGAGAATGATTTGAGACTAAGATGAAGAGAGAGACAGAGAAGAAGAGTATTACTATAAATAGACAGTGATAGAAGAAGATTAAGAGAGTGTTAAAGTAGAAGATAAAGAAGTCAAAACTGATAAGTTTTTTATTTATTGAGAGATAACAATTTTTGATAATACTCTTATTCTCTAATTGATTAGCAGAAGCTGACAGAGAAGAAGAGAATTGAGACCTTGTTCAGGTCTTAAATGTGCTTTATAATTCAGAACATTGAGAAGACAGCTCTGCTCTCTGAGCATGTCAATCTGCTTACTACTGAGATGAAATCTGAGACAGCAGATCAGAAAATGTGAGATTTTGAGATACAGATTGATCTAGCTGAGAGAAAGCAGTGAAAACTCTTCTCTGAGAAGACAGTGAAGAGAGATTTTCAGATGATTATTATTTCAGATGAGAAGAAGAAGAAGAAGAAGAAGAATAAAAAGTGAATTATAGAGAATCATAAGAAGAATGAGAAAGAGCAGAAAGATGATGAGTAGAAAAAGTTTTTTTCTTTTTATATTAGTTAGTTATAAGTTCATAATTATTAATAATTGAAATTAATTTTGAGTTTTTAAAAATTATTGTACAAGTTGTAATCAAGTCAGGAATAATATATATATAGATATATATTTAACTATCATGATTCACAAATCACTATAATATATAAGTATTAACATTTTTTCAACATTGATATTTATAATATTAATATATTTTTAATGATATTATCTGATAATGCAATTTAATAATACTCTCTTTCACAATATTAATATGTTTCAAGAAATATAACAGAGATTAATCAAGATTATTTATTTACTTTTATACATTGATAATATTCAATCTGAGTTAGTACTAAAATTATAACTAAGCTAAGAAACAAGATTATTTTCTCTTATATTAATTCTTCTTCCACACATCAGTGATCAGTTATTAAAAATAAATTATTATCTTCCTTAAATTATTATTATATCTTCTGAATTCACTTCTTTCACTTCTTTTACTTTTATTAAAGATTTACAAACTCTTCAAGAAATCACTATGAATTACAAAGTCTATGTTATTTATAATTCAATATAGAATACTCTCTTTCAATTATAATAAATAATCACTTCATTCTTTACATCTGATTTCAGGTCATGAAATTTATAAAAAACTCAACACAAATATCAAGATGAACTATGAAATAATTATTAATAGATTGTATTATAGATTACTGAAAAGTTATCTCTCTACTACAATCACTACAACTTCATTCAGAAATATTTATTATAAACTGATCATGACTCTGAAGAAATTTTCTGACATCTGAAGTCATCAGAATGCAGATAATAAAAGAAAAATAATCAGAAAATTACTACTGAGCTGATAAGTTACTCTATCAGATAATAATTTTTGATAATACTAACTTTTTAATTTGAAGAAAATCATGTGAAAATGATTATATATCAGTACTCTGATTTTATAACTCTCATCTGATAACTTCTATGAACAATTACTTTGTATATGTATATCTCTGAATCTTTCTCTTCAATCAATTGAAAACTCTGAATTCTG
This sequence comes from Blastomyces gilchristii SLH14081, assembly GCF_000003855.2. Lineage (NCBI taxonomy): Eukaryota > Fungi > Ascomycota > Eurotiomycetes > Onygenales > Ajellomycetaceae > Blastomyces > Blastomyces gilchristii. The sequence goes on from NW_003101679.1 coordinate 3,798,816, forward strand.
AACACTTCTTCAAATACTTAATTCAAATCTTCATATTTCACATCAATTCTGTCTTCAGTTCAATCTTGAGACACACTACAAAGTCAATATATAATATCTAGAATCAGAGTTGAAGAATCATCAAAGAGTGTCTCTCACAGTGAATGTATAAACTAGTACAAATAATCTTGTATTTATGAAAGTTATATGTTATTACATTGATGAGAACTGAACTTATCAAGAGATATTAATTGAATTTGAATCATTGATCAGTAGTCATACTGAGAATTATATAATAGAGATATTAATGACTGTGATTAAAAATGACTATTGAGATATTAGTCTCAGTCTTCTTACAATTACAACTGATAATGCTGTGAATAACTACACTATGATGAAGAGTTTGAAGTAAAAATTGACTTTGCATTTCTGAAATAATAAATAAGGTCATATTCTCTACATTATTATTATTATTATTATTATTCTTCAATTATAGATGTATGCAGTCAGAGACTATGACATCTACCTGAGAACTTTTAGTTCTCAGGGTTTTTCCTATGTCTGTAAAGTTAACTATTATACATTCATCAATTTCAGATATACAAAATCAAAAAATTCCAGCTCAGAATACAAAAACTGTTTACAAATTGCAGTGTTTTAACATCTTTTAATACTTTGAAATCATTTGACAATATCATGACAAAAGAAAAGAGAAAAAGAACACACTCTCAAAGATAGACACATTAAATAGATAGATAGAAAGAAATTGAAAGAAAAAGATAAAGAAAAAGATAAAGTAAAGAGAGACTATAATAAAACAAATTATTAAAAGAGAGTGTATAGCTGTTTTAACAGACTATATCTGATTGATTTTCTTCTCTTCATATTCAGATAATTCTGAATTTAATCATTTTCTTATAGCTGCTTGAGTTTCTGATAGAAAGTCTATTAAGTATTTAATTCCTGTCTCAGTTGAGAATAAGAATCTTATATTTAATTAATTTAGATTATACTTCTCTTTCAATCTGGCTCTGAGACTATTGTATAATGCACAGTGTATTACAATATACTCAGAATTCTCATTTATATTATAGAATGAGCATTCTATTGAGTCAAATCTATCATCAAATCTTTGTATATAAGATTTAAAATAGTCATATTCTAGTTTCAGCTGTATTATAGATGAGAATATTTTCTTTTTATATTTAATTGAATAAGATTTTCACTTGGATTTTATTTCAAATTTTGAATAATGTATACTCTTCTTTTATTTCTGTCAGCTTTTATTTCACTTGTCTAAATAAGATTCTTTTATTTTTCTCTTCATAAAAGACTAGAATATAATTTTTTGAATAGATCTGCTTAATTCTGTATTCTTTTTTACAGCTGAATCAGTCAATTCATTATCATGAATATTCATATGAGTAGAAACTCAGTGTAGATGAATTATCAGCTTTGATATTCTTCTCTTTTGAATTTTTAAAACAGAGTTTAAGATCAGTTTAAGATTCATTTAATTATTATAAATCTGACTATTTCTAAGTCTTTTTAAAGCAGCTTGACTATCAGAGAATATTCATATCTCTTTCAAATAATTTCCTCTTTTATGAGATTTTATTTCAATGAGTTTGAAAGCTTTCACTATTATAAAATAGTTCAGTATCAAAGACTTCATATTCAGAGTCTAGATTTCAGAAATCTGAGATAAAATTAATATTATCTTCAGTATAAGCAATGTCTGCATCTAATCTATTCAAGTTCTCATTTTTTGAGCTATCTGAATAAATCAGAATGAAGTCTTTTACTACAGGTACTAGTCACCTGCAGAATGCATCTTAAGCTAATTATATTTAACTCTCTATAATTAACTGATCACTGCATTCATTCTCTTGAGTCAGCTACTAATTTCCAGAGATGTTAGTTAGTGACTGTCACTGCTCACTTGATGATATACACATCAAGCTTTCAGTTGCTGATCTCAGTCTCATTAGATGCTCATAGGCCTATCAATCAGCTGTTGTGACCTCATCTCATGTTAGAAACTAATTATAGACTTGATGACTTCAGTTCTCTCTGTCAGTATTAGAGATTAACAGTGAGCTTGCAGACTCTAGTCTATCAGAGTGCTCTGTCTAGAGCCTAGATATGTATCTAGACCTGCTAGTCAGATGATTTTCAAAATCATTTCCTGTATTTAAGAGAAAGCTAGGCTTCAATGACAGTTCTAGTTTTAGAGACTTACTTAAGTAGTGTATAATCACTACATTAGGCTTGACTCTATATTATTAGAACCTTGACAGGTGCACAGTAGAATAGTGAGACATTGACATTTTATATCAGCTCTGATAAGTGTTTACAGAATCTCACTTAACTAGTGACTTGACTTACAGTAGAGAGTTCTACCCTGCACTAAGTCTTACTAATTAGACTCAGCCTCTATTACATGGGGGCTTTCATGGGTAAGAAGTGACAGATGCCAGTGATGGGATTCGAACTCACACATCTCTAATGTGTGTGGCCTTGATTACCAGTCTTATCAACTGGGCCACGCTGGCATATTCTCTACATTACTTATGTGATTTAATCTGTGATGTAAACACTGATAAAGAATCTTAACATCAAGATGAAGAATAATGAGATAACTGATTCTTAAGATGAGAATGAGATGAAAGTGATTACTTAAGTAACTTTTATATTCACTTTGTAAAAGATAATGTTTTCTGATAATACTTTTTAATATTGCTTTTTAATAACACTTTTTGATAATACTACTGTTAATTTTGAATAGATTGACTAATAATTTAAATATCACAGATTTAAAACATTGCTAATATGATTTGTATCTTCTCTAAATAATAATAATAATTTCATGACATTTAATAAACAAACAAATCAGTCATATCACTGAATATAATACAGAATATTAGAACACAGTGAAGTTCAATATATAAGATTACTATTCAGACTCTTCAATTGTATCAGATAATTGATCATTGAGTGTAACACTCTGATTGAGAAAAGATTCAGATATTGAAACTTTCTGATATAAAGTAAACTCAGTTGAAATATATAATTGATTTACTGTTTCAGTTTTATAAGACAACAAAGACAGTCTTAATCACTTATACATCAATACTGCAGTCAGTCTGATAAGTGTATAACAGTTTATTTACTTATCTTAAGAAGCAGTTGAATCACTTAAAAAGAAATTCAGTCTGAGATAATACTATAGCACAGACTATTATTACTGTAAGAAATAAACTGGCATATTATCACAGCAAAACTGAACAATCTTTTACAGAGTACTATACTATAGCAGCTCTACTAGATTTCTTCTGTTGAGTTAATATCTACACTTCTCAAGATTGAACAGAGAAGAAATAAGACTTATATGTTAAATTAGCTCAAGACTACTATAATACTAACTATCAGAGATTTAAATAAGCAGATGTTCAAGATATGAAGACAGTGAAATACAATTCTCTAGTAAGTAATAATCTTTGATAATACTTTATATCACATAGAACTATAATACTAACTTTGAAACAGAACTTATATACATTGATTACAACTGAAAATCAGGTAAAACTATATGCTTATAAAACTGAATTTGACTGCTATCTTCAAGATAATCTGATGAATTTACACATTAAATCAATTCTAGAGTTATGAAAAATTGTTAAGAGTACATATTTAACTGTTATACTGATAATATATGATATTCTGATAATTTCATTGACAGAGATGAGAATAGAGTGAAAGTTCAACTCAAGTCAAGATATTTATCACTATCACTGAGAACAATTATAAGAAGAAATAATCAAGAAACTCATGATTGTAAAATATGAAATCATTAGACAGTTTAATACCTCTGATCACAGTATATTAGAGAAGTTTAGTTTTCATAAGAAAGTGAAGAATAAACTTATATAAGAATGTATTTAGTTGTTTCATAAGTATTATCAATAATCATTATCAAATTCTGATTATATAAGCAAACACTGAATAAACTGAATGAGACTGATTTTAATCTTCAGTCTCAGTCTCATTATGATTTTGAAAGAATGATTATCTTTCACAGTTTATTCTGAGAAATTACTCTCATTTCACTGTTCTTGAATTAAATCTGATCATTTTTCATATCATTTCTCTCAGAAATGATTCATTTTCAGATTTTTTTAAGACTTGGTTCTGATGGGACTCACACTAAGAAATGTATGAGACTAGACTAAATGAGATCAAATGTGAAATTCATGATCCCGCCGGCCAGTCTAATCATTATCAGAATCACTTTCAGTGAAATCTTTATTTGCAGTTTCTGAGAAAAGAGAGCTCTGAGATTGAAATTCTGATTGATCATTTCTGAATTCATGTCTAGATTATTATTATTATTCTTCAATTATAGATGTATGCAGTCAGAGACTATGACATCTACCTGAGAACTTTTAGTTCTCAGGGTTTTTCCTATGTCTGTAAAGTTAACTATTATACATTCATCAATTTCAGATATGCAAAATCAGAAAATTCCAGCTCAGAATATAAAAACTGTTTACAAATTGCAGTGTTTTAACATCTTTTGATACTTTGAAATCATTTGATAATATCATGACAAAGGAAAAGAGAAAAAGAACACAGTCTCAAAGATAGACACATTAAATAGATAGATAGAAAGAAATTGAAAGAAAAAGATAAAGAAAAAGATAAAGTAAAGAGAGATTATAACAAAATAAATTATTAAAAGAAAGTGTATAGCTGTTTTAACAGACTATATCTGATTAATTTCCTTCTCTTCATATTCAGATAATTCTGAATTTAGTCATTTTCTTATAGCTGCTTGAGTTTCTGATAGAAAGTCTATTAAGTATTTAATTTCTGTCTCAGTTGAGAATAAGAATCTTATATTTAATTAATTTAGATTATACTTCTCTTTCAATCTGACTCTGAGACTATTGTATAATGCATAGTGTATTACAATATACTCAGAATTCTCATTTAAATTGCAGAATAAGCATTCTATTAAGTCAAATCTATTATCAAATCTTTGTATATAAGATTTGAAATAGTTATATTCTAGTTTCAGCTGTATTATAGATAAGAATATTTTCTTTTTATATTTAATTAAACAAGATTTTCACTTGAGTTTTATTTCAAATCTTGAATAATATATACTCTTCTTTTATTTCTATCAGCTTTTATTTCACTTATCTAAATAAGATTCTTTTATTTTTCTCTTTATAAAAGATCAGAATATAATTTTTTAAATAGATCTGCTTAATTCTGCACTCTTTTTTACAGCTGAATCAGCTAATTCATTATCATGAATATTTATATAAGCAGAAACTTAGTATAGATAAATTATCAGCTTTAATATTCTTCTCTTTTGAATTTTTAAAATAGAGTTTAAGATCAGTTCAAGATTTATTTAATTATTATAAATCTGACTATTTCTAAGTCTTTTTAAAGTAGCTTAATTATCAGAGAATATTCATATCTCTTTCAAATAATTTTCTCTTTTATAAGATTTTATTTCAATGAGTTTGAAAGCTTTCACTATTATAAATAGTTCAGTATCAAAGACTTCATATTCAGAGTCTAGATTTCAGAAATCTGAGATAAAATTGATATTATCTTCAGTATAAGCAATTTCTGTATCTAATCTATTCAAGTTCTCATTTTTTAAGCCATCTGAATAAATCAGAATAGACTACAGACACTAGTCACTCACAGAATGCATTTTAAGCTAATTATATTTAATTCTCTATAATTAACTGATCACTGTGTTCATTCTCTCAGATCAGTCACTAATTTTCAGAGATATTAATTAGTGACTGTCACTGCTCACTTGATGATATACACACCAAGCTTTCAGTTGCTAATCTCAGTCTCATTAGATGCTCATAGACCTATCAATCAGCTGTTATAACCTTGCTCTGTGTTAGAGACTAATTATAGACTTGATGACTGCAGTTCTCTCTATCAGTATTAGAAATTAGTAGTAAGCTTGCAGGCTCTAGTCTATCAGAGTGCTCTGTCTAGAGCCTAGATACATGTCTAGACCTGCTAGTTAAGTGGTTTTCAAAATCATTTCCTGTATTTGAGGGAGAGCTAGGCTCTGATGACAGCCCTAGTTTTAGAGACTTACTTAAGTAGTGTATAATCACTACATTAGGCTTGGCTCTATATCATTAGAACCTTGACAGGTGCACAGTAGAATAGTGAGATATTGACATCTCATGCCAGCTCTGATAAGTGTTCACAGAATCTTGCTTAACTAGTGACTTGACTTACAGTAGAGAGTTCTACCCTGCACCAAGTCTTACTAATTAGACTCAGTCTCTATTACATGAAGGCTTTCATGAGTAAGAAGTGGCAGGTGCCAGCGGTGGGATTTGAACCCACACATCTCTAATGTGTGCGGCCTTGATTACCAGTCTTACCAACTGGGCCACGCTGGCAATTCATGTCTAGAGATAGATAGTAGATAACATTTTGAATTTTAATTAAACAGATGCAATATTTTACTTTCTGATATAATTTATAGAAAAAAGTTACATAGTTGAAAAGATATAAATGAAGTGAATAAGCAGTCTTGATAAAATAAAGAGATGAGATTGAATTATTAAAAAAAGATATATTAATAAGAGTTATAATTAATAACAATCTACATTAATTTAATATTAATAATCAAACTACTTTCTTTGTTTCAAAATTATATTTCTGCAATTTGTTGAAATTCATCTCACAAATTTATCAGAGTTTTATCAAGATTTTAAAAATGAATATTATGATGAATTCTTCTCTATTAGATCTCTCTGAACTCTCTCATCTGATAGATTTAATGAGATAAATTACTGATTTCAAAAGAAATCTGATGTTAATATATCTGAATATAGAACAAATATAATAATAGTAATAAAAAATATTAGTTAGATAAGAGAAAGTCAAACTCATCACTGATATCAAGCAGTCTGTTAAAAAGATGTCACTGAACCTGGCATCTAAATACAGAAATGTATAAGAAGGAAATTTGACTGACAGAGCAGTGTCTGTATCTGAAGACAAAGTGAATGTATTTTCTTTCTTTTAATAAAGATAATCTGAATTGAATGATTGTAAGTATGATAAAAACAAAGAATAAAACTTTATATATATTTTCATTCACCAGGACCATGATGCTGAATGCAATTAAAATATGAAAGTTTCAAACTTTAAAAGAAATAAAGATAAGTAGTATTCTCACTCAGTATTTAGCTTTTAGCAAAAATAGCAGCTTTTCAGCAGAATATCTTAAATCTCTAATAAGAATTCTCAACTTTTCAGTGAGATATATCAAGTCTCTGATGAGAAATCTTGAGCTGTCAGTGAAAATCTTGAGCTGTTAATAAAGTATCTTAAATCTCTGATAAGTTATAACAAATCACTGATGAGA
>NW_003101679.1:3806323-3833183 GCF_000003855.2 Blastomyces gilchristii SLH14081
TTCCTACTCTTTCAGCAGAATATCTCAGAGAAATTTAAACTTTTCTGATCAACTTAACTAATCATATATTAATATAGAATCATATTTAATGAGAAAAGATAAAGAGTAGAGAAAGTTCAGTAGTAATTGAATTATATAACTGTTATAAAGAATCAATCATCTTTAAATACTTCTATAATTTATTTACTGCTGAAAAGTTCTTTCTGATTTTTTACTAAGTGTAGAGAGTTATCAACTTTGATCAATTCTCTGAGTAAGAATAATAACATATGAAACATAAGTTGAATATTCATTAGTTAAAGACATTGAATTAAAAACTTTGAATTGAAAAACTAGAAACTGATTCTGAAAAATAGAGATATATATAAATCTTATAATTCAGATTAAAATATTTGATGATACTGATATAAATGAAAATTCTATCACAGCTATATTATAATGATAAAATATTCTAATATTCTGAGATCTCATGAGTAATATTTCTGAATATCAGTAAATTGTCAGAGATAACTTTGCTCAGATAATTCAGAATACTTTAACAGTAAAAAAGAGATATCTGATGAAAGATATGTAGAAGAAGATATGAAAAAAGATTAAATTTTCAAAGATATTTTCAATGAAAGATAGATTAATATAGAGATTTTTAATATAATCTATTTCTATTCAATATATTTAATTTTTCATGAGTTTTATATATAAATTAATTAATATATACTTTAATATATATAATTAGAATATACTTGTCTTTATATTCACTGAAGAAAGTTGCTATATTCTCTATCTTTCAATTTATATAGTCATAACTGCAGAGAATTCATTGATTTCACTGTACTGAGAAATCTTTTCATAAATCTTGAATTCTGTAGATATATTTCTGACAGCATATTAAATACATGTTTCTAGTTAATAGAAATAATTTTATATTTAAAATAGCTGTAATTCATTCAGTAATAGTCTGCATAGAGAGTATTTATTCTGAAAATAAAATATAGATGAAATCTGTCAGATGTACTGATTATATAAAAATGAAATATAAAAGTATTCATATTCATTACATAATAATTTACAAAGATGAATTAATAATATATATAGAGAGAATAACTTATTATCTTCTATTTCTTTCTTTCTTTCTTTCTTCTTCTCACAATTATATTATACTATGAAGATTATTCTTAGTTTATCTTACTCTCTCTTATCTTCAGTAAGATTAGTATTCTATCAGTTATAATAGAAAGCTTTTAATAAGAAAAGTTCTAATTTCAAAGATATCTTATTCACAGTATATCAAGAATATCAGTGATTTATTTATTATATTAATATCAGTAATATCAGTAATAACAGCAGCAGTAACAGTAAAAATAACTAATAACATCTCTAAGTGTACTCATATTATCACTGTAAAAGCTCAGAAGAAAGAGATAAATAGCTGTCTGAATATTCTGATAAAGCAGTTCAGTAAATAAATAATATATAAGTACTGTTATAAGTATATTTTTTCTCATCATTTGAATGTTACTTACAATAAGATGAAGAGAAGCTTAAAGTCTTATATAAATTATAATTATAAGAAAAAGAGATGCATAATTATCTCTGAAGAATTAAAAGAATAAGTTAATAATCTAATCTGATTTTATAACTTTTATCTTTCTATATTAGATGATTTTAAGAAAATAATAAAAAGAGCTATATTGAAATTAATGAAGAATCTTTTAAAATAGATTAAGAAAGTTAAAACTTATTAACAGAAAGTGAAAGCTTAATATATAAAGAGTATTACTATTGTTTTAAAAGTTCTAAATATTATTATCAGTACTACTAAAAAAGCTAAAATTAAGATTAAGAAAATTAAGTTGAATATTAAAATAATAAAATTAGAAATTAAAAAGAAAAAAGTTACTGCAGAAAAGAAGAAAATCACAATTAAAAAGATAAAACTTGATATTAAAACTATCAAGCTTGAAGTGTATTATAAGCTTTTGAGAATAATAGTAAGTTATATTAAAGAATAAAAATCAGTAATAAAGAATTTTATAAATTTGATAAATAATATCAATATCAAAACTAACTGTATTATTATTAAGATGTATAAAATAATGAAATATATTCAGAGATTTGTAAATTATCTTAATAAGAATTTAGTTATAGTTAGTGATAGTAGTAGCAGTAATAAGAAATTTAATATTAATAATAATTCTCTTTCTACTTTTCTTACTAATATCTCTACTACTGTTATTAATTCTCTCTTCTCTTTCTTCTCTAATCTTCTAACTTCAGTTAATTCTTTGATTATAAGCAGTATCAGAACTCTTAATATTCTCAGTGAAAAAATAAGTTAGAATTAGTGAAATAATTCTCAGATTTATACAGAAGTTAATAATAATATAGATGAATAAATATATAGTTTTTAATTCTCTTAAAATTTTTTCTCTTAAACAATGAATAGTTATTAATACTAATTCTTTATAAACTTTAATATCAATTCACAAGTTCTCTGAAATAAATATTAATATAAATATGACAGAAAATAATAATAATAATATAGAGATAATTTAAAGAATCTGAGAGAAATTATAGAGAGATATGACAGATTTTCAATAGAGAATGATTTCAGTAAATAAGATGTTTTTTAGAATTAGTAATTATATAGATAGAAATCAGTGATATTATTAATATAATAATGATTTTATTCTGTTCATAACTCATTTACAGTGATTTCATGACTAATTCACTCTTATATTAAGTTTTACAGTTCAGTGACAGTGTCGCTGACTGGCACAGTGGAACAACCATAACCCAGTCGTATAATAAGCCTACGTTTTTCCGGTATGGATACCGCTGTAAATCACGTGAGTACCGCTAAGGTTGCCTGTCTTGGCGCTCAGCAGCCTTCCCAATCGGGCAAAGGAGACTTCTCCCTCTCCGCAGCCAAACCTCCGACTACCTATCCCTAGTCACTCTCCCTCCGGCCACAGCTCGGAATACCTCTCCTGCTATTATTCCTTTTTCTCTCTGTCGAATTGCATTGTATTTTGTATTCTTTGAAGCCTCCTCTCCGTTCATCCGGTTTTGTCAGAATATGTTTTTATAGATTGCATTTCGCGGGATTCGTCATCGGCTTAATACCGTGAATTCACCATGGAATTGTCGCGACAGGACTATCCGGCCATTGTGGTGAGTTAAAACGGCTCGGGAAAATGGAATTATGTCTCTTTCCCCCCCCCCCCCCTCTTTGTTTGTTGCCCTTGTCTGTTGGGCGTTGTTGCTAATGAACAATGGTTCCTTTGTTTAACAGGCCTCGTTAACCCCTACCCAAGCTTCAGCCGTCCTTACCGAACGCATACGATTAATTAGCAAGATAAACTCAGATATCGCGGACTGGCTTTCGGTACTTCTTTTTCCATTTTCTTTTCGCCTCTCAATCGGGGGTTTCCTGAGCGGAATTTCCACCGAGCGCAAACTTACAATCCAAACCTAGGAACGACGACGGGTGGAAGACGCATATGTTTTGGGCCTTCGTAGGCTCGCACGACGGCAATCGCAGGATGCATCCGCAGCATTGGGGTAAGCAATTGGTGCGATGCGAAATCGATGTTGAATTGGTTATTGACAAATTATTTTTATATCTATCTATTAGGGTCTTTCAAACACCATGGCAACGCATCCTCACTGCCACGGAATCATTAGCGGAATCCCATGAAACCCTTTCGCACGGGATCGAGGCGGACGTTGAACGGCCTTTAAAGGAATATGCTACTAGGAATAACGATATGCAATCCATCTCAACGATGCAACAGGATTTGGCGAATCTGGCAAAGGAGCTTGAGTCTGCGAAGAAGAAGGCCGACAAATTAAAAGATAAAGGCCCAAAGGCTGCGGCGAAAACATCCAGTGCCGTTTTAGCTGCGCAGGAGGTGGCGCAACAATGGGAATCGAGGGCACCTTTCGTTTTTGAACAGCTTCAGGCTGTCGATGAGCACCGCCTGAACCACCTCAGAGATGTTCTCACCCAGTTCCAGACTCACGAGGCAGATCACATCGAAAGAACTAGACGATATACTGAAAGTTGCCTTAATGCGCTATTAAGCGTTCAGACCGACGAAGAGATTACAGCGTTTACTACGAAGGTAACAGGCGGCAGGGCTCCTGTCTCGAGAACAACAACGACGGATGCTGCAGCGACAACCTTACCCCCTTCGTCAGGCCAAATTCCAGCTGCCACTGGAGAACCTTTACGTCCCCCACCTAGAATCCATGACGATGCGGCTAGCCAGCGTTCCGGTCGATCGAACAAGGGCAGACTTGGTGCTGGTGAGTCATCGCTACTGAAAACTGACATAATTGGAAAAGGACTAACAAAATAATAGCACCCGAGCCCGTCGGGCACATGAGGCTTGGTGGCCTGAAACGGTTGGGTACTGTCATGGGCCGAAGAAAGAGTATTGTACATCATTCAACTGGGAACTCAGGTTCTCCGGAGAGGAAATTCCGGTCCCCATTCACCGCGTTCCGAAAGTCGGAGTCAACTCGAAAACTTCCAGCAAGTTGAAATGCAACATAACCCCAGCGATTATCTGGCGCCAATTACCTCCAGGGATGATCTGTCGCTTCGCCGCCCTGCTTCCTCGCCTAGAGAGACAGCCCGCAGCGACTCGATTTCAGCATCGCATCAACGACCAACGACTCCCAACGGTGCTGGTGTTCCTGAAGAGAGTTCTATCCCAGAGAGTACTGGGAAACATGGCAACTCCATGGAGCAAGCTCCGGCTACAGCCCAAGTATGATTACCAGCTCCGCAAATTTTCACGCACTGTTTTGCTGACTTTCCACTTTTCCACAGTCACCTAGAATAGATGCTGAGGGATATTCCGAGCGGCCGGCTAATCTTGACGAAATAACGCGACTTCAAAAAGAAGCTGCTGCTGCGTACGTTTTCTCTCTTCTTTGCTAGGAAATTAAGTGACTTACAGATGATTAGTGCCGAAGAGCCCGGTCTAAACCTCACTATTCGTGACCAACCTATCGAGGAGGACGAGGGTGAAGCGAAAATGGCTTTGAACGAGGTGGCGAACACCTTGCGATTGGTGAGCCGTGCCAGTTCTCCCTGTTTAGGTACTATGAAGCTAACCCCATTATTATAGAAAGCACAACAATCCGGCCTATCTCGTGGGGTTGGAACGTTGCGTGGACGCCGAGAGGTTAGGAACACCATTTTCGTCCCGAATCCACCCAGCGAAGATTCAAGCTTGAGCCCACTTCCCGGTCTAGTTGCGGGACCACCACCCGTTTCCCCATCGCACGTTCCCAAGATGGTCGCATCTCCTCCTAGTAGTCACGATGACCACGCTTTGTCGGATACAACGTCCATCCATTCGTCACAAACCCTTCATAGTCTGTCAGGACCTGTTTCACACCCTGATATGCCCGAGCCTGGCCTTAATGCATCCATTGTGGAAACGGTCAATGCCTGGTTCTCTGATGGCGCTGTTACCCGCTCCTTCGTTGTTGGAGAACTGGCTCTGGCGTATAACTCGACCACGAGCCCCCCTTCGGATCCTGAGCTTGTCCGCCTAAATAATTTCGACTTATTAGAAAAAGTCGCGGCAAATCCTATCCTCGCCACAGAAGCCGGACACTCCTTGAAAGGCAAGGAGAAGGAAAATGGCTCCGGTAACGAGGAAAGGAAGGGGGAATATCTAATCTCGCTTCCCAGTATCGCACGATCGACTCCCACGGTTGCTTTCAAATATCAAATACATCTCAATCCTTCTAACTTCTCGGCCTATTGCCCTATTATATTTAACCCTGTTTGGAATTTGGAAGAATTCCAAGCCAGCGTTATCATTACTTATTCAATAAACCCCAACTTCATTTCTGCAGAGTCATCCACACCTATCACACTTAAGAATCTCGTGCTCACCGTCAACCTGGACCTATCCCCACAAGAAGACGAAACCACCAAGCAGCCTCGCGAAGTTGCTCGCGCCACGGGAGCAGTCATGTATCCCAACACTGGCGCTACGTTCCGCCGCAAAACATCAGCCGTCACATGGAGAATGTCAGAGTTGGAAGTAACCACGGCAGGCGACCAACGGTTCCTCGCTCGATTTTCAACAACGGTGAGCGGACCCCGCAAGGGGAGAGTCGATGCCAAGTTCGACGTCCTGAATGCCAACAGCGGAGACAGGCTGGGTATCAGCGTTCAGACTTCTGGCCATAAGCAGGACAAGAAGGCCGATGACCCGTTTGCTGATGAGTCTCTGGCGACGGGTAATGGGACGACGGAATCACCAGAACCCAGCCCCGCATCGAAGACATGGGAAGAAGTCTCTACACGACGAATACTAACGGTGGGGCGATATATCTCTTTCGGATGAATTTCCTTATTTCTCCCTTCCTTTCTCTATTTTCCCCTTCTTCAAGTATGATATGTTCCTTTACCACCGAATAATGTGGAAATTTTTGTATTCTTATTCTGGCAGGCGGGGAGAAGATTGCGGTAACGGATGGATATATTGAGGCGGAAACAAAATGAATATTTCCCCTCATAGCCTCTTCTTTTGTTTGCTATTAACACTGCTCTTTCTTTTTCTTTTCCTTCCTTGCTTCTACTTTCCAGCTTAGAACAAGACACCACTTTCACTTTTCTGGGTTTTCTTTTTGTTTTCTTTTCTTTTTTTTGTCTCTGCTTTTCACTCTCTTACTTCTTGAACAATAAAGATTCCCCACTCATAACTAAATTTGGGTAACTTAATTCAATTGCGAAGACTGCCCTGCTTCTCCCTGAATACCTTCTCCTTTTTCAGTGCTGTCCCTAACACCTTTTTTTAATAATGCAGTTCCTGTGGTTTTCCCTCATCCATTTTATCATTCTCGTCGACATTCGTTAAACTCATTATCATTCTTATTCATCTAAGCACCCTTTATTTTCTTTATTATTCTGCACTGATTTCAGGTATTGTAGTTAGAATAATGAAATTTTCAAAGAAAGAAGACTCAATTGAAGCTATAACTGATTTTTAAACTTCAATCTCACTCATTAACTGAGTGAAGAACTGCTGATTAATTTCATTTCTGATGTTGAAAATGAGATTTGAGTACAGCTTGTTTTTCTGAAAAATCTCTCTGTTTAAGACTTTGAGAATGAGTTTTCTATTTCTTGAGATTTGAAAGTTTTTCTTTTTTGCATTTTTTTCACTTCTTTTTTATGAAGAGATATATAAGAATTATTCTTCTGAGTTTTTTCAGAATTTCAAGAGGATTTTGAGATAACAGGTTTTGAAACAGTAGATTCTACTGCTTATGCATATATTTTCTTCTGATTTGAAGAAGAAGAAGAGTCAGTGATTATACTAGAAATTTTCAAAAATTTCTGAACTGCATTTAAAATTTAAAATTTAAACTGAATCATCTTCTGTAGTTGTCTAGTCTAAGTATGAAGAATTAATAGAACTTCTTCATTCATCTCAATCAAACACTGTTTTTCAAGATTTTTATCAGCTTTTTCAAGTTCTTGTATTTTAAGAACTTACTATTTCTCTATTTCTTCTTTCTTTCTTCTCTTCAGAATTTCAATCTCAGAAATAGTAACTGAGAAAACATCTTTTTTCACATTAACTGAGGGTATTTTTGAACTCATTTTACTTTCTCAATGAAAAGTTAGTCAGACTGTTTCAATGAAAAGATTTATCAGTCTATTTTAAATTGAACAGTTAATCAGACTGTTTTTTAGTTAAAAGATTTATCTGTTTATTTTCAATTGAAAAGTTTATCAGACTATTTCAAAAGAATAAAAGACTTTTATATACAGAATATCTGATTTTTCTTTACACTAGTTCAGTAACTAGATTAGATTTTTAAAGAGAATCTAATAAATTAAAATTGATTTTTTAAGTAAATTAATGAAATCTTTACAATCTCTTTCTTGAGATATAGTAAGGAAAAGTATAATATCAACTGATAATCAGATAATATAACAGTTTTTAAGAGAAAAACTGATAAGAAATAAGTTAATTTTTTGCAGAGAAATTAATTAAAACTATTTAATTTTATTTGAAATTATTCAATTCTTCTCACACAACAAGTATGCAACTCAAATCAGTTAATAAAAAGTATAAAAAAGAATTAAGTATTAATAAAAGCTCTTCAGTCACTGAATAAGTAAATCTTACTTAAAAGAATGTGAAATTATAATAGAAAACAACTCTGTTTTTAATTCTTTATAAGAATATTATATAAAACTCAGAGAAAAACACTATATTTTTTCAAGAGAAGTAAAAAATCAATTCTAAGATCTTTTTTTACATTAACTACTGCAGAAGAATAAGATAAAAACTTCTAAGATATACACTACTGTATACTCTCTATTAAGACTTTTACTCTTCACAGTCTTAATATTATAAAGAATATAAGTCTGTTTCCATATAATAATATAAATATAATTAACAGAATGTAGAGGAACTGGTTATTCATATCTCAAAATAGAAGACTTTGTAAATAATTACATTAATATAGACTTAATTCTTAAATTCAATAGAAATCTAGCATTACTGTTCTCAATTCCTTGCAGAATCTATTGAATATTGAGATATTAAAACTAGATTTAATATATCTCACTATTTAGAGATCAAAGACTCAGTCAGATCTTAAGTTAAACTAATTTTATAAGTGTCTGCTGATTATGTGCTTAATACTGTCACTGAGGCATCTTTTTGTATTTTTCTGTCAGAGATGAGTCAGATTGAGAAGAGTAATACGTGAATAAGACTTAACATTGATATTTTAAACTATTAAAAACAGACAGAGTTTTCGCGGAGATTGCTCTTCAGATATCTCTACAATTACAGATTGAGAATCTTTTAAACTTATAATATATAATGTAATATCACTCATTTATTTATACTCTGTAAAGTATTTATAACACTTAAACTGACTGTGTAACTGTGTCTGAGATCAGAATCAAACTTTACAGTTATTATATTATCTAAAAGCATTACTTCTAAATTCTAATCATAATTTGTATTCATTATATTAATCTCAAATTACTTTATTTTAAATATTAAAGATCTCAGATTCATTTTTCAAATAAAAATTTAGTTTAAGATAAAGAATAAGTTTAAATTCTTAGTTACATTTTCATTCTGATTTCATTATTGAAAATAATATTAAATGAGATTATGAAATCATTTCTTACTGAGATAATATTATAATATAGTGCTTATTTGTTGAAAATTCAACAGAGAATGTTATCAAATATCATTACTTTTCTCAAAAATCACATCAATTCATACAACTGCTCCACCACGAACTCGCTCGATTTTTCGAATAAGAACCCGCCAATAGATCTATCGAAAAGCCCTCGATCATACAAGCATTTTGACCCCATCGCCGACCGCATACCCCGTGTGGTGATGGAGCTATCCAGCCAAATGTGAACCAGATGTTGTTTGAAACTCCTGTGTGAGATTATCCTCTGTTCACCCCTACCACACCACAACCCCGGGGCAAAGTGTCATACAACTTGTAAGGTGAAGAGACCTAGCCATATACACCAATCTTCTTGATTTTGGAAGATCCCGACCTAAAACCCTGTCTATCATTGATGTTCCAAAACATCAACGCCAAGTCCCACCCACGTACCGCCCTTCCCAATCTGGCCCACCTCCGGCAGAAAGATACAAAAAGATACCTTGGCAATACTATCAAGCACATCACCAATGGACACATCTAAAGTGCAACCTTCACGTCTGTTGTTGGTGTATCAAGTAGACTAACCACCGGGACCATGAATTTCACATTTGATCCCATTTGATCTGGTCTCATACATTTCTTAATGTGAATCCCACTGAGACAAGTCATTAAAAAAACATGCAAAGTGACTATATATCAGATGTTAAAATGAAATCATGACTTGAAAAAAATAAGAAAGTGATCTTATTTGATTTCATTTAATTTCATTCTTAGTATAAAATTACTATTTTTAGACATTTTAAGGTTTTTTTTAGACTATTTTTAATTTTTTAAAAAGTAACACTTTTTAATAACACTTAAATAAGATTTAAAGTTATTTAAAGTAATAAAAATAATTTAAATTGAAAAGTAAAAATCATGATTCTATTTGAAAAATGTGATAAGAGTAGATAGTAAGTCTCACTGAGACAGTATAAGACTACTATCTAATGTTAAAACTGTGTAATGAGATCAGTTGAATTGATAATAAGACTATCAAAAAATCTGGTCCTGATCAGTCTCAGACACGGTCACATGATCAGTCTAGTATCAAGACATCAACGCCAAGTCTCACTTGTGTATTATCTCATTCAACCTAGTCTATCTCCGGCAGAAAGACACAAAAAGATACCTTGTTAACAGTATTCAATATACTCAAGCACCTCAGGTTTCTAATAAATACAGAGGTGTACAAATCACTTCAATGAATCACTCTATGTTCCTGAGCTGAGAAGTTATTATCACATGTATTTAATTGTCACTTCTTTGTATTGTTCTATGTTCTTGTTATCTTGACACGGTCTTAACACCTGTATTTTCTCCTGTATAACCAACACTTGATCTGTATTTAACATCACGCAAGGACTCATTATCAGCTCCGCTTGTATATGAGTATAATGAAAGAATAATAATAATAATAATAATAACAGTATTCAATATATAATCAGCAGATATGATAACTATAAAATCAGTATACTTTAAGATCTGACTAAGTCTTTAATCTCTGTTAGACTGACTGCGGAGACTATGAATTTCATGTTTAATCTCATTTAATCTGATCTTATACATTTCTTAGTGTGAATTTCACTGAGACTAATTATTAAAAAAATATGCAAAGTGACTATATATTAGATCTCAAAATGAGATCATGACTTAGAAAAAATAAGAAAGTAATCTTATTTAATCTCATTTAGTCTCATTCTTGATATAAAGTTACTATTTTTAGACATTTTAAGGTTTTTTTAGACTATTTTTAATTTTTTAAAAAGTAACACTTTTTGATAACACTTAAATGAGATTTAAAGTTATTTAAAGCAATAAAAATAATTTAAATTGAGAAGTGAAAATTATAATCTCATTTGAAAAATGTGATAAGAGTAGATAGTAAGTCTCACTGAAACAGTGCAAGACTACTATCTAATATTAAAACTATGTAATGAGATCAGTTGAATTGATAATAAGATCATTAAATATTCTGATTCTGATCTCAGACACGGTCACATGATCAGTCTAATTTCTACATAGTGAGATATATTAAATCTAGTTTTATTATCTCAATATTTAATATATTCTGTAAGAGATTGAAAACAGCAACACTAGGTTTCTATTAAATTAAAGAATTAACTCTATATTGATATAATCATTAATAAAGTCTTCTATTTTAAGATATAAATAATCACTTCCTCTACATTCTGCTGATAATATTTATATTATTATATAGAAACAGACTTATATTCTCTATAATATCAAGACTCTGAAGAGAGAAAGTCTTGATAGAGAGTATACAGTAGTATATATCTTAACAGTTTCTATCTTATTCTTCTGTAGCAGTTAATACAAAAAAAAAAAGATCTTAGAATTAGTTTTTTACTTCTATTGAAAAAGTAAGGTGTTTTTCTCTGAGTTTTATATAATATTCTTACAAAGAATTAAAAACAGAGCTGTTTTCTATCATAATTTCACATTCTTTTAAGTAAGAATTACTTTTTCAGTGACTGAAGAGCTTTGATTAATACTTAATTCTTTTTTATACTCTTTATTAACTGCTTTGAGTAGCACACTTATTATGTGAGAAGAATTGAATAATTTAGAATAAAATTGAATAGTTTTAATTAATTTCTCTACAAAAAATTGACTTATTTTTTGTCAGTTTTTCTCTCAAAAACTGTCATAGTATCTGATTTATTATTAATTGATATTATACTTTTTCTCACTGTATTTCAAGAAAGAGTTTATAAAGATTTTATTAATTTATTTTAAAAATCAATTTTAGTTTATTAGATTCTCTTCAAAAATCTAACCTAGTTACTGAACTAGTGTGAAAAAAATCAGGTGTTTTATACACAAAAGTCTTTCATTCTTCTTTTGAAGCAGTCTGACTAACTTTTCAATTCAAAATAGATTAATAAACCTCTCAATTGAAACAGTCTGACTAACTTTTCATTTAAAAATACACTGATAAACCTCTCTATTGAAACAGTCTGATCAACTTGTCATTTGAAAATAGACTGATAGATCTCTTAATTAAAACAGTCTGATCAACTTTTCATTCAGTGAGTAAAATGAGTTCAAAATTTCACTTAGTTAATGTGAAAAAAGATGTTTTCCCAGATACTATTTCTGAGATTGAAATTCTAAAGAGAAGAAAGAAGAAAGAAATATTGAAATAACAAGTTCTTGAAATACAGAAACTTCAAAAAGCAAGTAAAATTCTTGAAAAACAGTGTCTGAGTGAGAAGAATGAAGAAGTTCTGTTAATTCTTCATACTGAGACTAGACAACTGCAAGAGATAATCAAGTTCAAACTTGGAATTTCAAACACAGTTCAAAAAACATTGAAAACTTCTAGTATAATTACTGACTCTTCTTTATCTTCTACTTCTTCTTTCTCTTCTTTAAATCAGAAGAAAATATACACTCAAGTAGCAGAATCTGCTGTCTCTAAATCTACTATCTCAAAATCTGCTCAAAACTCTGAGAAAACTGAGAAGAATATTACTCAGATCTCTGTTCATAGAAAAGAAGAGAAAAAAATGTAAAAAGAGAAAAACTTTTAAATCTCTAGAAATAGAAGACTTATTCTCAAAGTCTCAAATCAGAAGATCTTGCAAAGAAATAAGCTAAACTCAAATCTTATTTTCAAAGTTAGAAA
Organism: Blastomyces gilchristii SLH14081; assembly: GCF_000003855.2. NCBI lineage: Eukaryota > Fungi > Ascomycota > Eurotiomycetes > Onygenales > Ajellomycetaceae > Blastomyces > Blastomyces gilchristii. The sequence goes on from NW_003101679.1 coordinate 3,819,201, forward strand.
TGAAATTAATCAGCAGTTCTTTTCTCAGTTAATAACTGATATTAAAGTCTAAAAATCAGTTATAGCTTTAATTAAGCTATCTGTGATGAGCTGCGCCCGATCAATTATATAGACTATTTCATTACACTTCACAGATTCCGCCGAAAACTCCGATTCTCAGTCACTGATTCTTAGCTGAAAAACTTATAAAATTCCTATTCTTCCGCTCTGAAGCTTCATTACATACATATATAAATATTCACTCTGATCACTGATTCTCACACTTTCTCTTTCTTTCCTTCTCTGATGTTTTTCACTTTGTATTATAAGACCTATATATGATACTAATGTATTCAGTGTAGATCTCTTACACTTGAAAAACATTTATTATCTTCTTATTAGAAATGATTATTCATTGAAAAGATATTTAAACACATAACAATGCATAAGAAATAGAAAAATGATGAAACAGTTAAGTGAACACTGAGTTCTCAGATAGAAGCTTGCTCATCAGTCACTCTGACCCTGTAATAAGATCTTACAAAGAGAATGTCAGTGAAAGACCTAAGAGTTCTGACATCTTAGATGTATGAGATATTCATACAATTACAATTCTTCTGATTCCGCAGATAACACACATTCAATAAACTATACAGCTATGTCTACTAATAATATGAGAGCACTCTTGAATGTGAGCATAAATGCAGTGTCACAGTGACTTCAAGTAATGTTGAAATTACAACAGTAACAGATAGTTAATATGCATGCAACTCAACAATGTCAATATAAGAAAATTTAATAATTATCTCAACTAGAAATCCCTGTACAAGCAACTTCAATACTGATAGAATTGAATATGAACACAATGCAAGTGCTGAAGAAATGCTTAAATACTTCTGTATATTTCAATGCTTCTGATCTCACTCTCTACTCATCATGAAGGCTGGAAATACTTGCAAAACTAAGTATAGATGAAGATGTCATCAGTTCACTAATTAATCAAGATTAATATATCAATGAATAATTGAAGAATTGTGTAAAACAGAAGTTTTATTCATGAATGAAAGTATATAAATTAGCATTGCAAACACCTGATAATATTATTAAATATCTTGATGTTCTGTTCTGAGACACTGTTATACAACAGAAAGTATTGAATTAATTACAGAGTATCTGACAGAGAATCACTTCTCTTATAATATTTTTTCCTGACTTTGACATCAAGATTCTAGAAGCAGGTGATCAATCTTGAGAGAATTGAATGAAGATTAGTATGCTTAAGAAGACATTAACTTTTAAACTCTTACAGACTCTTGTAAGTGTAGATAAAGATCAGACTTATGAAGATTTCTGCATATAACTTCAGACATTGAATAATCATCTTATAAAGCTTAAGAGTATACAGAACAGCAGTAGAAAATGTTACATCTCAGTCACTTATACATCTGTACTGAGAAATAACAACAATGATACAGATGCTATGAACTGAGTAGACTTAAATGTCTATATATAAGCAAGAGTCTTTGCTGTCTGAACACACTTCTGAGTTTCTGAGATCACTTCTGAAGAAGTTGCTGACTAATATCAATGAGAAGTGTACATTAATTGTAACTGATCAGAACATATTACTTTTAACTGCTGATTAGCCTATATATCTTCTCACTCAAGAGAAAGATTAGTATCTTCTCACTCAAAGAATGAATCAGCATCTGTTCACATCAATCACATTATATTAAAGAAAGATTCAGAAGATAACTATGAGAATATCTTAATAAAACAGAGAAAGAATTAACTTCTATTCAAATTTACAAGCAGAAGCTTGAAAAGGTCAGATAATAATGATTTAAAGAGAAAATGACAATGAATGCAATTCTTATATCTACTGTGATAGATAATATATATAATATGAAAGTTATAATAGACAGTGATCTGTTTTATTATACAATGATTAAATCTTCTGTGATTCAAAGGTTGCTTGAGCCAGCGTACGATTACAGATGTATGCCGGCTTCTTATATATTATATGCTAACTTAATTAGCGGCCGCTATGGCCTCTTTACACTTATAAGCAAGTTCAGAAGCGGCCGCGTTATTATCTGACAGTCATATGTTCTTTCAAACCACATTCTCTCTCACCAGATTTGGTCACGCCCATGTGATTATGTCATATGCCCTAGCTTCATGCAGATTAGCTTGCTACTAGTGTTTCACAATTGTGTAATCTATCTCTGATTCAGCTAGCATTCTGCATACACTCTCACAAAGAAACTTTCACTATATTACATTACTCATTCACTAACTTTTCTCATTCTTCAATCATCTTCTTCATCATCATTGAATGTCATCATTATTCAAGATTTCTATCTCTTCTCCTGTGTAACTCTTTCTATCTGTTCATCTATTATATTATACATGTTTCTGGCAATAGCTCTCTGTTCTCATAACAAGTATTATTATAGTGCTCATATCAGGCAGTTCATTAGCAGTAAGTGTAACATGTTGTGAAATGTGATCAGAACTTGTTTATCTTCTAATAATTATCAGAACATACTACTATGAATGATATATCTTCTTCATCTTCTTGTACATTCTTAACTGTTTCCTTCTCAGTGAGTTTCTGATTGTGTTTTCTGGCATGATTTTGTATAAACACAGATGCTGATATGTTGTTTTTATTTGTGTAGAATCTTCATACATTGACAGATCTGCATTCACTGATAATAGTGAACTCAATGTTAAATCATTGATCAAGAACTTGGAGAATGTGATAATGAAGGAATTGTCTGTGTCATGTGTGACTGAGTCTTCTGTGTCTCTTCCTGCCTCTTCTGCCACTTCTTTTCCTGCTGCTCTTTCTCAATCTTCTACACTTGCCTCTGTGTCTGGTTCTCCTGCTCCCGCTATCCCTGTTCCCGCGACTCTCACTTCTGCTACTCCTGCTCCTGCTGCTGCCTTCATTACTAGCTCTTCTCATTTCAAGAAGATATTGTGTAGACTCAGTGAATCACATTTCTCAGCATGTACACTCTCACTCTTCTTACTGATCTCTAGAATGATTTATTATATGATGATGATGTATGATATGACTATCTGAAGCTCAGTTATAAATGCTGATTATTACATTTGTTTTAAATATTCATGATGAAGTAATTATTCATTTATTTCAGAGAATCACTTTCTCTCTCAACAGTGTTAAGATTGTAAGTCTTTTTCTTTTTATCTTTTCTTTCTAACACTGATTTTTCTATTCTTAGAGAAAATTGTTATGAATTTTATTATATATGAAATCATAATATTCACAGATATTAAGAAACTTTTCATAATTATTAAATTCAATATTATAAGTATATCTGCTCTAATGAATATCTTCAGCATGATTGATCTGTATTAGTCTATTCTCTGATATTTATTATCTGACTTTGTGATGTAGATGAAGAATATCTGTGTTTTCAGAAACAGAAATATGAATATTATGCTCTTTTACACTTATAGATATGAGACTTGTATATCTTATCTGAGATGTTATTATAAGAATGAGCTGTTCATATACTGCATTCTGCTTTCTGCATTTCTCTGTATTCTTCTCTCTCTTTCTGAAAAGCCTCATGTGTGTTGTAATTATGTGTATAATTCTAAGATCAGCAGATGTTTGTTCAGTAATTATTATCTCTGCTTTTGTGATTTTATATACTAATAATAGTTCTTAGTTGCTTCAGTGTCAGAGATCATTTTAATTGAAGATGATAATACTGCTGAGACTACTCTCTTCTGCTCTTAAGCTTCTTCTGTCACTTTCTCTTCCTCTTCTATGAGAAAGATTGTGTATATACTGAGTTATAAGCATTCAGCTCTGAGTGACTTCTACTGTTATTCATCTGATTCTGTGTCTTCTCTCTCTTCTGTTTCTTCTGTCTTCATTCTTCCTGCTCTGACTTCTGATCCTGTGAGTCTTATGCTCTTCTTCAATTTTTCTATGTATATATGTACACATTTCTATATTAGCATTTCAGTCAATCTTGTAATAAATGACATTAATGTTGTACACAGAGTGATAGAGGAATCAGAGATGTACACAGTGTTGTTATAAGAGCAGCTTGCAGTTCTCAAATCTCTTGTAAATCTCAAGTTTTGAGATTTCTTTTGTTTTTAATGTTTTTCAGGTGATATGATGTTGAAAATAGATTAAATATGTGATGTATGAAAATGAATGAGATGTGTATGATAATATTTGTCTTTTACAGCTGACTCTTACAGTTGATAATTAATTCATTATTTCTTTTCTTTTCTTACACTTTTTCTTTATCTGCTAGTTACTACTCTTACACAATCTCTATATAATACAGTGTTCAGTGACTAGGTTCAGCAGCTTTCATCTTTTATGATTCTGTCTTATATATTATACTGTCTCTCTTCATCTGCTCAGATCACTACAGTGAATAGCTTATTAAAACTAATCTCACTCAATCTCTGAGCATCTTCAGAGATTGAGATGACTTAGTCTCATGTGTCTGTGAATGTTTCAGATAGTTTATTCTCTGTGATCTTCACAATTGAACTGATATAAACAGTTGAATTCAACTCTGAATTTCTTTTTCTTCTGTGATCTGACTTATGTACAAGTCTGCTGCTTTGAGATCACTCTTTACTGTGTTACACTCACTGTCTGCAGTGCATTATTATATGATCAGCTACAGTCTCATTACTTATTAAAGTGTAATATTTATCTGATTTCTTCATTTCTTCTCATTCTTTTCTTATAATTGTGAAAAGATTGAAATAAGTGAGATTATCTGATTTGTAAGTATCTATGATTTCTCTTACTTTATAAGGCTTTTCAATTATAAGTCTCTTCTTTTTCAATACTGATAATAGTGCTGTGAATAATTATAATCTGCTCAGATCTTGTATCTTTACTTTTATAAGTTATGAATCATTGATTAAGTTGTGTAAAATCTGTCTCTCTGATTTCTTCAATGTGTAAGTTCTCAGAGAATGTGATTTGAGTATTTTATAGAGTTCAAATCACCTAGATTGAAACTTCTCAGAACTCTCATTGTGTATGAGAACTTATATTCTTATCTTGAGACTTGATTTCTTAACTAGTGAGTCTTATATTCTTTTCAATTGAATTGCTCAGTTCAGAAGTAACTTGTTAGCTTTTGCACATGTGTGACTGATCTCTTTCAATCTTGATTCTGTGTTCACAACTGCTGTGTCTGCAACTGCTACTGCTGCATCTGTAACTGCTGTTTTCTTTCTCATCTTTTTCAAAGCATTCTTCAGAATGCACGGATGCAATTCATATAACAGGTAGAATGATAAACACTTGAAGACTGCATGCTGCTGAATTCGCATAACTAATAGTGTCTGACTAAGATATTCATCTCATAATCTTATAGACTTGCTCACTAGATATTTCATCAGCATGTTACTCAAGATTTCATTTAAGTGTTTCATCTTCTTGTTTATCTGTGAATAATATAGTGTTGTTCTATGATATCTTGTCTGTAACTAGCTCATGAAATGTCTCATCACTTCTTCTATGAGATTCACACTATTATCAGTTAGAATCTCACACAGCATTTCATAGTTGATATAGATCTTATTATATAGAAACTTTGTCATCATCTTCTCTGTTATCTCTGAAACTGCTTTCACAACTGATCAGTCAGTAGTGTAATCAATAGCAGTGATTATTCATTGATTTCTATTTAGTGTTCACAGTAATATGTCTATGAGGTTCACTTCTCATCATTTAAACAGTTGTATTATACACTTTATCTAATATTGTACTTTCTTATATTCTAATCCTTTCTTAGATTCTTTCACAACCTGGTAATTCAGGCACTTGTGAGTATATGTCTGAATGTTCTTGATCATGTTTGATCAGTATGCTCTTGATTTGAGTACACTTATAAGTTCAGCACTTTCTAAGTGACTGAATTTCTTATGTATGTAAGTTATCAAGTTGCATCTAAATAAGAATTCTAGATAAAGAGCTTTCATATATTCTAGATTGTAATAAAGCACAATATTGTTTTTCAATTTTCTCAGCTTAAAGTTTGAAAGTATCTCTTCTACTACTCTCACAAGATGCTTATTATCTGACATCTTGTCATTCTCTAAGTGAGAGATCATAGTGTTCACTTATTCTGATTTCTTGCATTCTCTCAGCACATTTAACATGAACATTTCTTATACCTGGTTTGCAGAACTCTCACTCATGAAATCAGGTCTGTAACTAATTGTATCAGGTATCACAGTGTCTGATTTCTTTCAGTATTTGATATGAAGATTGTACACTTGAAACTCTGAGATTCAATGTGCTAAGTGTTTAAAAGATTTTATTATCAATTATAGATAGATGAGACTTTCATAATCTGTGATCACTGTTGTTGTATGCCTGTTATTGATATATCTATCTCACAACATCAGTGCATGCTTAATCACTAGTAATTTCTTTTCATACACTGAGTAATTGAGCTCAGTGCCTGATAGTTTCCTATTATTATACATCACTGAATACAGCTTGTCATTCTTGCTTATCTGTAGAAGAGTGTCTTTGATAGCTCATTCAGATGCATCTGTCTTGATATAGAAAGGTTTATTATAATCTGATTGAATAAGCACTGAGAATGTTATTATATGTTCTCTCAGTATGAGAAAAGCCTCTTCACACACAGTATTTCAGATGATTGAATGAAACTTCTTCTTTTACAGATTTGCATCTGTTTCTCTTAAGAGATCTGAGAGTGATGTAGATATTCATGTGAAATTCTTGATGAATCTGCAGTAATATGAGATTAACTTAAGAAACTGTTGTATATAGTGTATATTTCTCAGCTATAGTTCAATTCACTATGACATTCAATTTCTCTGAGATAGAGTGTATACAGTCATTACTCACTACATGTTCTATGAACTTCAACTCTTTCATTTCAAACACATACTTTGTTAATTTAATATAGAGCATATACTCTGTCAGAGTTGTAAGCACTTCATTGAAATACTTCAGATATTCATCATATAAGTTTGAAAAGACTAAAATGTCATTGAGATATATGAGATATGAGGTTTTATTCTGTTTATAAAGAATCATATTTATCATCATTTGAAAGATGACAGGCACATTTGTCAGACTGAATGACATTATCAGGAATTTGAACTTCTCTTATTGTGTATTAAATATGATTCATGAGACTGACAGTTCATCTACATGAATCTGCCAGTATTCTGAGAGAAGATCAATCTTTGATAGATATCAGGTGTTTTCAATCATATTCAACTGTTATTGAATCTATAGCAGTGAATATTCATTCTTGATCATAAGCTTATTGAGTGCTTGATAATCAATATACATTCATCACTTCTCATCTGCCTTTTTCACAAATAGAACTGGAAAGCCTCATGTGCTTGATGAGAATTATATGAGATCATGTTCTAGAAGGTCTGTGATCTGATACTTCTGTTCTTCAAGATGTATTTGTGACAGAGAGTACACATTCTGATTGACTGGTTTTGCATCCCTCATGTCAATCTCATGTATGAATCCTTGTTCTGGTGACAATTCTGATGAAAGATCTGTTTGAAAAACCTTTTCATACTTCTTCAGAAGCTTCTTCATATGCTTGTTCTTCTGCATATCTTTTATCTTGATTTCCTCCACTTCCAGGTCTTATATGATATACAGAATGCTTTCAGATGCAGTCTTGTGAATCATTCTCTTTACTTATTAGTGTATAAGCAGATTTAACCCTTCTATATCAGAGGTGTGAAATGTCCTTCTCATATCAGTTGATAGAATTGTATGAACTGTTTTCTTTCTATCAGTCAACTGCATATGACATGTACATCATTGAATCTGCAGATTGAACTTTTGAAATCAATCAAGTTCAAGAATAAGATTGTATTTCATGTTCTGCAGCTCTCATGCTCAAATATAGTAAGATCATTCTCTGAAGTGCAAGAGAACTCTTACTCTTGCAGATAATATCAAATATCAGTTATCAGATAATCTTATGCATTGAGAATTCTTCACTCAGCAGACTTCTTTCAGTCTTTAAATTATATTATTATCAATATATTGTATAGAAGCTTCTGTGTCTGCTAACACTTTTAAAGCCATCTCTCAATTCTTACTCAAGTGTCTCTTATATATTAACATTTCAGGTCTCAAGGCATTGAGATGAGCATCTGCTTTATCATTCTCATTCACACCTCATTCTGAAGCCTGCTTCTTCTTTATATTTGCAGAATTCAGAGAATCATCTAACACAGGCATCTCTTTCACTTTGAAGACTTTTTATAGAATATCAGTGAGTGTCTTCAAGCTCACTGATTCTGCTAGTTTTTTGACTCTCTTGCTTCTCTTGACTATACACACTGAGTGTAATCTTTTGTATCATGATTTTGATGTCTACAGTTGAAGCAAGCTCAATACTCACAATATCAAGATTTTCACTCAGAGAATCTCTTTTTCAGAGAATTCAGTGCTTTAGTGATAGTATTCAGATCTAGATTCATCATGTTCAGATGTATGACTTGTATCACAGAAGTCTGATTACTCATTCTCTGCTGAGATATACTCAATTGCAGTATTTTCTGTTACAATTGACTCACTTGTTTCTGTATAATGAGAATATTGTATGCTTTCTTCACTGTACCTGACTGTGAGATTAAGCATTTTCATTCTGCTCTCAACTTGAGTGTAAGATTATGAATAAAGATCTGTAAACAGAAAGATGTTAAAAGCTCTTCATTTAATATGAGATAGTATAAGCTGAAGTGTGTGAAGTATGATGTAAGATTACTCATTTATCTACACTCAGTGAAGTGTTTATAACACTTATCTCACATATTCACTTTCTCAAAGTTGTGCAAGATTCATTTGGAAAACTTATTCTATGTTCATGAAAATGAATATTGCTTCAGATCTGTAAGATTTATCTTTTTATTAGCTATTTATAATAACTTTGTGATATGCAACAACCGCTCCACCACGAACTCGCTCGATTTTTCGAATAAGAACCCGCCGATAGATCCATCGAAAAGCCCTCGATCATACGAGCATTTTGACCCCATCGCCGACCGCATACCCCGTGTGGTGGTGGAGTTATCCAGCCAAACGTGAACCAGACGTCGTTCGGAACTCCTGCGTGGGATTATCCCCCATTCTCCCCTACCACACCACAACCCCGGGCCAAATTGCCATACAAATTATAAGGTGAAGAGACCTAGCTGTATGCACCAATCTTCTCGATTTTGGAAGATCCCCGATCTGTAGTTGTGGAGATATCTGAGGTGCGACCTCCGCGAAAACCCTGTCCATCTTTGATGTTCCAAAACACCAACGCCAAGTCCCACCCTCGTACCGCCCTTCCCAATCTGGCCCATCCCCGGCAGAAAAATACAAAAAGATATCTTGGTGATAATATCAAGCACATAATCAACAGACAATGAGTCAACAGCACATCAACAACTATAAAATCAGTATATCTCAAGGTCTGACTGAGCCTTTGATCCCTGCACAGTGAGATATATTAAATCTAGTTTTAATATCTCAATATTCAATAGATTCTGCAAGAGATTGAGAACAGCAACACTAGGTTTCTATTGAATTTGAGAATTAACTCTATATTGATATAATCATTGACAAAGTCTTCTATTTTGAGATATAAATAACCAGTTTCTCTACATCCTGCTGGCAATATTTACATTATTATATAGAAACAGACTTATATTCTCTATAATATCAAGACTCTGAAGAGGGAAAGTCTTGATAGAGAATATATAGTAGTGTATATCTTAGCAGTTTCTATCTCATTCTTCTGCAGTAGTTAATGCAAAAAAAAAAAGATCTTAGAAATAGTTTTTTACTTCTCTTGAAAAAGTAAGGTGTTTTTCTCTGAGTTTTACATAATATTCTTACAAAGAATTAAAAACAGAGTTATTTTCTATCATAATTTCATATTCTTTTAAGTAAGAATTACTTTTTCAGTGACTGAAGAGCTTTCATTAATACTTAATTCTTTTTTACACTCTTTATTAACTGATTTGAGTTGTACACTTATTGTGTGAGGAGAATTGAATGATTTAGAATAAAATTAAATAGTTTTAATCAATTTCTCTGTAAAAAATTGATTTATTTTTTGTCAGTTTTTCTCTCAAAAACTGTCATATTATCTGATTTACTATCAATTGATATCATACTTTTCCTCACTGTATCCCAAGAAAGAGATTGTAAAGATTTTATTAATTTATCTTAAAAATCAATTTTAGTTTATTAGATTCTCTTCAAAAATCTAACCTAGTTACTGAACTAGAGTGAAAAAAATCAGGTGTTTTATACACAAAAGTCTGCTATTCTTCTTTTGAAATAGTCTGACCAACTTTTCAATTGAAAACAGACTTAGAAATCTCTTAATTGAAACAGTCTGATCAACTTTTCAATTCAAAAGAGTTTAATAAATATCTCAATTGAATTAGTCTGATCAACTTTTCATTGAGTAAGAACAATGAGTTCAAAAGTACACTTAGTTGATGTGAAAAAAGATGCTTTCTCAAATGCTATTTCTGAGATTGAAATTCTGAAGAGAAGAAAGAAAGAAGAAATAGAGAAATAACAAGTTCTTGAAATACAGAAACTTGAAAAAGCAAGTAAAATTCTTGAAAAGCAGTGTCTGAGTGAGATGAATGAAGAAGTTCAGTTAATTCTTCATGCTCAGGCTAGACAACTACAGGAAGTGATCAAGTTCAAACTTGGAATTTCAAACACAGTTCAAAAAACTTTGAAAATTTCTAATATAATCACTGACTCTTCAGTTTGCTCTTCTTTCTTTTCTACTTCTTCTTCTTCTTCTTCTTTAAATCAGAAGAAAACATATGCTTAAGCAGCTGAATCTGCTGTCTCTAAACCTGCTATCTCTAAATCTGCTATCTCAAAACCTGCTCAAAATTCTGAGAAAACTGAGAAGAATACTGCTCATACTTCTAGTGATAGAAGAGTGGAGAAAAAAATGCAAAAAGAGAAAAATCTTCAAATCTTCAGAAATAGAAGACTTATTCTCAAAGTCTCAAATCAGGACATATTGCAGAGAAATAAGCTAAACTCAAACCTCATTTTCAGAATTAGAAATGAAATCAATCAGCAGTTCTTTTCTCAGTTAATGACTGATATTGAAGTTCAAAAATCAGTTATAGCTTCAATTGAGCCATTCTTCTTTGAAAACTTCATTATTCTGACTACAATGTCTGAATTCAGTGCTGAATTTCTTATTCAGAATGAGAATCTCTGAAAATCAGCAGTAGAATCTTTGTTAAACACAATAATTCTATCTGAGAGAGATGAAAAGTGAGATAAATTCATTCTTCATAATATTTCAGTTGAAATTTTTGACTGTGAAGAAGGAATACTACTTCTTAAAAATGAATTAGAAGAATACAACTCTATTCAACTGAGAAAGAAGCCTGTATGACTAAATTCAATTGAGTTCAGACAAAGCAGAAGAAATGCCTCTGTTCTAGTATATACAAAGACAATAGAACAGTCAAAGATCTCTGAAGTAAGAGTAGCAGATTTGAAAATGAGAGTTCATGAATACAAAGACTCAAGAATGAATCTCAAAGCTTAAACACAGTGTTCAAACTGTCAAAGATATAGACACTTTGCAATCTTCTATTTCAGAGACTCAAAATGTGCATTCTGTGTCAGAGATTATAAAACTAGTGAGTATAAATATGAAACATGCTCAAAAAGAGGTGAAATATGTCAACACACTCTGCTTAAATGCTCTAATTGCAAAGAAAAACATGCATCTAGCTCAAAAGAATGTATATTTGCTTCAAGAACTCAAAAGAACTGAAGAAAAGACAAAGCTCAGAGTAAACCTAGAACTGAAGAGAATAGTCAAGTCAGTAAACTCACAACTGTAAGCTTAAAAAGAAGAAACTCTCAACTGTCTAAGTCTTCAAACTCCAATTCTTCAGCTAAATATAAACAGAATTTGAATCCTCAAACTTCTGTTAAGATTAGAGAATTGAGAAATGACTCTGATGATAAACTAGATATAATGCAAGCAGTTGAGATTTCTACTTTTCAGAACAGTTATAATCTACTATCTAATGATAGTGATTAGATTCTACTCTACTCTCTTTTAGTATGAATATACAACAAAAACAATAAAAAAAGTTTAAAAACTCTTCAAAAATCACATTTATTCAAAATAATGTGAATAGAAACTCAAATTGCATTTATTCTTGTCTTCAAATTGCATTTGAATAAAAAGTTGATTTTATACTGCTTCAGAAGCCTAATTTTAATGCTGAGCAAAAAGATGTCATTTCTCATTCAAGCTACTACTGCTTTTTACCTCAAAAGTCTGAGATAAAGTCAAGAGTAGTGATCTATGAAAGAAAGAGATCAAGATATTAATTTAATCTAAGATTTGATATCATGTCTGACCCTGATATTCTGGTGAGTGACATTATAGATAAAGAAAATGAGTTTGATACTATACAGCTTATAAATATCTATAATGAAAAGTCATTGAAGGAATATAATAATATTTGAACAATTGATAGAGGATTTCTGAACATAACTTCATCAAGAAACTCTATAATTGTAGGAGACTTCAATACACATCATTTCTGATGAAATTCAGAATGCAAGAGAGCAGTGAGAGCTGATAATCTGATTGAATGAATCTTTGAGCATTCAATAGATTTAGTTAATAAGTCTGATCAATAAACATTCTTTAGAAAAGACATGAAACAGAAGTCTATTATAGATCTAATCTTCATATCACAAAATCTAATGAAAAGAAGACTTGTAAACTGGTTTATTGATTCAAATGAGATATCAGAATCAGGTTATGAGATTATTCAATTTGATATTGAACTGAGTGAAAAACAAATGAGTGAAAATCCTCTTCTCTCTAATCAGTATAACTTTGAAAAAGCTGATTGAAAAGCAGTTGAAGAAAGCATAAAACTGTTAAAATCTGAAAGACAGAATGAGCTATATTGGAATTCTGGTCAAGATATCTCAAATGAAATGCTTGAGAATAGAGTGAAGCTTATTACATCTATTATTCTAACAAGTGTTAGAGATAATATTTCAAAGAGAAAATCTTCTGAGTATTCAAAACCTTGATGAAATGAGAATATCTCATCTAAAAGGAAAGAATTAGCTACTGCTAGAAGAGATTGAAAGAATGATGTAATATCTGATAAAGAGTTCAAAGCTGTCAGAAATGAATATTTTTCAGATATTAAAAGAGTTAAAACAGACTGCTGGAATAAATTTCTTGAAGAAGCACAAGAAAAGAAAGTTTTTAAAGCTTTTAACTATACTAAAACAAGAAGTGTAGCAAAACTTCCAGCTCTAGAATATGAGTTTCAGAATGAATCATATACAGTAAACTCTTTTGAGGAAAAATGTCAAGCTTTCATGAGAATTCTCTTTCAGAACTCACCAGATTCAGATTCAGATTCAGAGGAAGAGAATATATCACTTCTCAACTACATTGATGAAAATGACTGGGAATGGTCTGATCTTACATAAGATGAATTAGAGTCAGCTATCTTCTCAAGTTCTGTTAAAACTGCTGCAGGTCCTGATTCAATTAATCACTTGATTATTCAGAATACATATTTCTACTTAAAGAATGAATATTTTGAGCTCTTTTTCAATCTCTTGAAAAATGAATATCATTCTGAATGCTGAAGAGAAGCCACTGAAGTGATTCTTACAAAATCTAATAGAAAAACTTCAATTCCTAAGTCATATAGAGTAATATCTCTATTGAACTGCCTAGAAAAGGTTTTAGAAAAGATAATAGCTACTTAACTATCTTTTATAAGCTCTATAGATGATTCTCTTTTATTCAGAGAATAAATGAGAGATAGAAAACATTGTTCTGTAATTGACACTATTCTCTCAGTTATTCATGATATTCAAATAGCAAAGCATGAGAGTCTGGTCTCAACTGCAGTTTTTATTGATAT
>NW_003101679.1:3833664-3858888 GCF_000003855.2 Blastomyces gilchristii SLH14081
TGTCAAATGATTAGGAGTATGATTAAACTTCAAGTTGAATTTTAAATATCACATTCAACAAAGAACTGTCAAGGCAGAAAGACTATTGAACAACATAATCAGACTATTAAATACAGAGAGAGGTCTATCCTTCCAGGCTATGAGACAGTTATATATAGCCTGTATTACATCAGTAGCTGATTATGAAGTTCAAGTTTGATGAAATAATCAAGAGAATTTCACTGAACTCTTTCAAAGTCTGTAAAACAGAGCCTTGAGAAGAATTCTGAGAGTATTCAAATCATCTCCTATTAAAGCAATGGAAATTGAAGCTTCAATTCCTTCTTCTGCTATTAGATTTGAAAAGGCCTGTATGAACTATGCTCTGAGAGTTGTAAAGATGAGCTCAAATCATATAATCAGAGAAAGAGTCTCTTCTTCATTTTCATCAATTAACTCTGATAATGAACTGGATTGAAATAGATTTCTTGATTGAAATGAAAATAACTCTTCAAAGAAAATGCCTTCTCAACTGTACAGACTATGCTCTCTGATTAAAAATCAATTTTCTTCTTTAAATGTTGAAAAAGTTGATCATGAGAAGTTATCTCTCTGAAGAGAAAAGCTTGAATCTCTTATAGACTTACAAATAAGTGAACTATTAAAAGAGAAAGAATATGAACAGCATTCAAAGAGAATTTCTATAATTAATATAAAAGACTCTATTCTGATTTATTCAGATGACTCAAAAAATGAGAACTTGAATAGATTAGATACAGGAATTGCTTATACTGAAGATAATATCAATTTTATCTCAGATTTCTGAAATCTAGACTCTGAATGTGAAGTCTTTGATGCTGAACTATTTGTAATAGTGAAAGCTTTCAAACTCATTGAAATAAAATCTTATAAATAAGAAAATTGTTTGAAAGAGGCATGGATATTCTCTGATCATTAAGCTGCTTTAAAAAGACTTAGAAATAGTCAGATTCATAATGATTAAATAAATCTTGAACTGGTCTTAAACTCTATTTTGAAAATTCAAAAGAGAAGAATATCAAAGCTGATAATTCATCTGCACTGGGTTCCTGCTCATATGAATATTCATGACAATGAATTGGCTGATTCAGCTGCAAAAAAGGGTGCAGAATTAAGCAGATCTATTCAAAAAATTGTGTCCTGGTCTTTTATAAAGAGAAAAATAAAAGAATCTTGTTTAAACAAGTGAAATGAAAGCTGGCAGAAACAAAAGAAGAGTATACATTATTCAAGATTTGAAACAAAACCCAAGTGGAAATCTTGTTCAATTAAATGTAAAAAGAAAATATTCTCATCTATAATACAGCTGAAACTAGGACATGGCTATTTCAAATCTTATATACAAAGATTTGATGATAGATTTGACTCAATAGAATGCTTATTCTGCAATACAAATGAGAATTCTGAGCATATTGTAATGCACTGTGCATTATACAATAGTCTCAGAGCCAGATTGAAAGAGAAGTATGATCTAAATTAATTAAATATGAGATTCTTATTCTCAACTGAGACAGGAATTAAATACTTAATAGACTTTCTATCAGAAACTCAAGCAGCTATAAGAAAATGGCTAAATTCAGAATTATCTGAATATGAAGAGGAGGAAATCAATCAGATATAGTCTGTTAAAACAGCTATACACTCTCTTTTAATAATTTGTTTTGTTATAGTCTCTCTTTACTTTATCTTTTTCTTTATCTTTTTCTTTCAATTTCTTTCTATCTATCTATTTAATGTGTCTATCTTTGAGACTGTGTTCTTTTTCTCTTTTCCTTTGTCATGATATTATCAAATGGTTTCAAAGTATCAAAAGATGTTAAAACACTGTAATTTGTAAACAGTTTTTGTATTCTGAGCTGGAATTTTCTGATTTTGCATATCTGAAATTGATGAATGTATAATAGTTAACTTTACAGACATAGGAAAAACCCTGAGAACTAAAGTTCTCAGGTAGATGTCATAGTCTCTGACTGCATACATCTATAATTGAAGAATAATAATAATAATAATAATAATAACTTTGCTTTTCTGTGTAGAAATGTGACAGATCTTAAGACTTGTTAAAATTTCATTGACTGTCTGTCTGTGAGTTCATATTCAATCTGATAATATGATTACATCTGACTTACTCAGCTAATTACAGTATCATTTTTTCAGTCATCATTGAAGCTTAATAACTATGACAGATCTTCTGACTTGATATATTTCATGCTCAAATTCTCATTCTGCACAGTGATCTTCAATGATATGTATACTTCTGAAGAGATTATGAACAATTGTGATGAGATCTTCAGATTCAGTGTAGTTATTTATCTGTGTAAATGTTTAATCTTCTACTGCAGACCTAAGATCTGGTTTTCTCTATTCTTATTAATGATGATGATTGTGTCAGTGAAGCTCTTCATAGTGAATGCTTAATCTGCAGTGAATGTCAATTATTGTTTGACTTCTGTCTCAGCCTGTCACTGCATATGCAAGGTCTCAATCTTGTTTAGAATTCTTGTATGTGTACAGAGCTTCAATTTCACTTCAGTGATTTCATCTGCTTTTCTTACTGCTTCAAGTAAACCCTCTGAGAGATTCTATATATCTTTCAGTTCAGATAGCAGAGAAGGATGTTATTTGTATTAACTAGAAAAGATATTCATTTTAATAATTTCTCATTGATCATACAATGTCTATTGTTATATCACTATATTGTTATATGATTTCTGTTGTCATTGTATGACTCTGATGATGATCATTCTTCCCTTTTATTCTTCTTTTGAGTAGAGAGCAGACTTCTTTGAATCTTGTTCACTGCTCTCATTTCCTTTCTCACATCTTATCTGTTCGCATATCATACATAGCATTCACCTGAGTGTGGAGTTTTCCCCCTACAAGTGAAGCAGCATTAATTGAATGCTCTTTCACTCACTGCTCTTCGTATGCTATCTTTTGAGGTGTTCTAGGATCACACTGACATGATAACTATAAATTGCTTCATAGGCAGAATTATCATGCTCTGAAGAAGTCTGCACTTCTCACTGATTTTTAGACATGCTATCAGATGTGATTCAAAGATTGCTTGAGTCAGCATACGATTACAGATGTACACTTCCTGCTCATATGAATATTCATGGCAATGAATTGGCTGATTCAGCTGCAAAAAAGGGTGCAGAATTAAGCAGATCTATTCAAAAAATTGTGTCCTGATCTTTTATAAAGAGAAAAATAAAAGAATCTTGTTTAGACAAGTGGAATGAAAGCTGGCAGAAACAAAAGAAGAGTATACATTATTCAAGATTTGAAACAAAACCCAAGTGGAAATCTTGTTCAATTAAATGTAAAAAGAAAATATTCTCATCTATAATACAGCTGAAACTAGGACATGGCTATTTCAAATCTTATATACAAAGATTTGATGATAGATTTGACTCAATAGAATGCTTATTCTGCAATACAAATGAGAATCCTGAGCATATTGTAATGCACTGTGCATTATACAATAGTCTCAGAGCCAGATTGAAAGAGAAGTATGATCTAAATCAATTAAATATGAGATTCTTATTCTCAACTGAGACAGGAATTAAATACTTAATAGACTTTCTATCAGAAACTCAAGCAGCTACAAGAAAATGGCTAAATTCAGAATTATCTGAATATGAAGAGGAGGAAATCAATCAGATATAGTCTGTTAAAACAGCTATACACTCTCTTTTAATAATTTGTTTTGTTATAGTCTCTCTTTACTTTATCTTTTTCTTTATCTTTTTCTTTCAATTTCTTTCTATCTATCTATTTAATGTGTCTATCTTTGAGACTGTGTTCTTTTTCTCTTTTCCTTTGTCATGATATTATCAAATGGTTTCAAAGTATCAAAAGATGTTAAAACACTGCAATTTGTAAACAGTTTTTGTATTCTGGGCTGGAATTTTCTGATTTTGCATATCTGAAATTGATGAATGTATAATAGTTAACTTTACAGACATAGGAAAAACCCTGAGAACTAAAAGTTCTCAGGTAGATGTCATAGTCTCTGACTGCATACATCTATAATTGAAGAATAATAATAATAAACAGATGTACACTGACTTCTTATATATTGTACACTAACTTAATTAGCGGCTGCTATGGCCTCTTTACACTCGTAAGCAAGTTCGGAAGCGGCCGCGTTATTATCCGACGGTCGTATGTTCTTCCGAACCACACTTCAGTTGTAAAATATTATAATCTTCAGTGTATTCTCTTATTAAAACTCTGACTTCTCACAGAATTTAATGATTTAAAAGACATTCACACCTGTTATATGATGAAACTAAACATACATATTAGAGAATATTAATGTGAAGATGTCTATACATATGAAGTTGATAATCTTGACTATAATCTTGTACTAGAACTTGTCTGACTATCTGAATAAGATATCTTCTTAAATACTTAAAACAGGAGTTTAATATTCTCTAACAATGATAGAATTCATGAAGATAATATTCATAAGACTATAAATCTTACACAGATCTCTGTCAACACTTATGAAATACTCTGAAAAAGAAGTCATTAGTGAGATTACTGACAAAGTCACTGATAGAAGAATTATATATCAATCTATTTCACTAGTCTGATCAATATCAAGAAAGCTCTAGAGAAGTTATCTCATACTATAATAACAGATTCTCATATAAAACTTTCTTAATAATATCATGAATATCTAGATATCTTTTGATAAGATAATATTATAAATATACTCTCTTTACAAGACTCAGAAGTGAATCACAGTATTAAGTTAGAAAAAAAGAATGATAAGAACTCTGAGTTATTATAAGATCTTCTTTATAATATGTCTTGAGATGAACTTCTTCTTCTTTGAAAGACACTCAATGATCTGTTGAATAAGAAATTCATATATATTAGTAACTCTTCTGCTGCAGCTTCTATTCTCTTTGCAAAGAAATCAGATAAAGAACTCTGATTCTGTGTGAACTATTGAGATCTGAACAGATTGACAAAGAAAGATTGTTATTTCTTATCTCTTATCAATGAAACTCTAGCATGTATTAAGTGAGCTCAATGATTTATAAAGTTAGATGTCATCACTGTGTTTCATAAGATTTGTATTACTGAAGAAGATGAATAACTTACAGTATTTCAAACATGTTATAATCTCTTTGAATGAGTAGTCACACTCTTTGAACTGGCTAATACTCTCAGTATATTTCAGAAGTATATCAACTGAGCACTCTGAGATTTTCTTAATAAGTTTGCATTTGCATATCTAGATGACATTCTCATCTTCACTGATGAATTCAGAAAGAAATATCAAGAATATATATGAAGAGTATTATAATAATTACATGAGATAAAACTATTAATAGATATTGACAAATGTGATTTTGAAGTCAAGAGTACAAAATACCTAGATTTTATCATAGAAGCTGATAAGAGAATTTAAATGAATTCTGAGAAGATCTCTACTATTCTCAAGTGAGAAGATTTATATACTGTGAAAGATATACAAAGCTTCATCAGATTTACTAACTTCTATCAGTAATTTATACAAAACTTCTCAGATATTATGAGATCACTTACAGAACTTATTAAGAAGAATTTAGTATTTCAGTGATCAGTGAACACTGAAGCTGCATTTATATGAATAAAGAAGATATTCATTAATATCTCTCTGCTAATAATATTTGATTCTGATTGTAAGACTGTTATTAAAGCTGATTTCTCTGACTATGTTATAGAAAAAACTATATTATATTATGATAATGAAAATGTCTTATAATTATATGTCTTTACATCTAAGAAACTCAGTTCTGTTGAATGCAATTACAAGATCTATAATAAGAAACTTCTCACAATTATACACTGTCTAGAAGAATGAGACTCTGAACTCTGAAGTATCTTCAAATTTAAGATAATCACAGATTATAAGAATCTCAAGTATTTCACAATTATCTATAAGCTTACTGAATATCAGATGTAATAATCTGAGCTATTAAGCTGTTTTCATTTCACTATACACTATCACCTCAGCAGTCAGAACTCAATAACAGATGCTCTTTTATAATAAGAGTAAGATATGCCTTCTGATATAACAGACACCTGTTAAATGAACTGAGAACACTGACTCTTAGATCTGAAGATATTAGTTAATCAAGATGAAATAACTCATGACACTATATATACTTCTCTGATTAGAACACTCTCTCTCTGAACTGTCACTGACACTGATATTAATATCTCAACTTCTCTCACACTGAATGAACTATGATATATAACAGTCTGAGCTGATAAACTTCTTCAGACTCTCACTGAAGCAGTATAATAAGAAGTGTCTTAATTTTCTTCAGAACTATATATAAAGACTGACATCTCAAAATATTCAATCAATAACAATAATACTCTGTAATTTTATAAATAATGTTGAGTCTCTCAGTCTGAACCTCTACACACTCAGATAATACAAGAGATGCATAATTAATATATAACTGATTATCTGAGTCATAAACAACTGTATTAAATAATCTCTTAAGAATTCTACTGATCTGAGATATTAAACAGTATCAGATGCTTTATCTGAAACTGTAATTATTATATCTCTATCACTTTATGAAAGAATTATAGAAAAGATCTGCTGAAATCACTTGATATCTCTGATAGAATTTGATAAGATATGATAATTAACTTTACTATTGATCTCTCTGAGAGTAAGAATTGTAGAAATGTCCTGATCATTGTGAATTAATTGAGTAAAGATGTAATATTAGAATCTTGTGATAAGATCAATACTGAATAAGTTACTGAAGTCTTTCTACAGAGCTCATTGTATTGAATGCATGAATTGCTGATATCTATAGTATCAGATTAAGACTGTTAATTCATAAGCACTCTCTGAACAAGAATCTGTCAAGTTCTTAAGATTATACATCATTTATTAACTGTCTATCATTCTGAGATCAATGATGCATCAGAACAGATAATTCAAACTGTAAAGAATTATCTTTATAAGTTCTGTAATCACTTATAAAATGATTGATATGATCTTCTTCTACATACAGAGGTTGCTATCAATAATTGTGATACTATCTGAACAAATGTAAGTCTGTTCTTTCTTACACACAGTTATTATATGAAAGTGTTGAATCTTCTAGAGACTATATAGTTTATATCAAACTTCTGTAGTCTGATTCAGATCACTGATAACATAGTAATGAAGCTCTGAGATGTCTGCAACTAAGCAGAAGCCTTTATGACAAGTACTAAACAAGATTAAGAGAACTGAAATAATATTCATCAAGACCTCACTGAGTAATATAAGATAGAAGATCTGATATGATTGAATCTTAAGAATATACAGATCACATACTCATCTTACACACTGAATTACTATTATACAAAGTATAAAGTGATAGAAGTTCTAGACAGTCACAACTATTATCTTAACACATCATTAGAAATTCATGATGTCTTTTATACAAGCTTACTCTGCTGTGCTGTCACTGATCTGTTCTCTTCTCAGCTGACTTTTAACTGACAGCCGCCAGAGATCATAGAAGAAGATAATGAACTTGAATGAGAGATTGAAGATATTCTTGATAAGAGATCTCACAGCTGCAGCTGACAATATTTTATAAAATGAGTCAGCTATGATCACTTAATCTGAACTCTGAGCTCTGAGTTATCTGAGACAGCAGCTCTTGACTGATGAGAACTACATATTGACAACTCTATATCACTTCTGAAAAGAAGGGGCTAATGTGATGAGCTGCGCCTGATCAATCATATAGACTATTTCATTACACTTCATAGATTTCACTGAAAGCTTCAATTCTCAGTCACTGATTCTCAGCTGAAAAACTTATGAAATTTCTATTCTTCTACTCTGAAGCTTTATTATGTACATATATAAATATTCACTCTGATTACTGATTCCTGCACTTTCTCTTTCTTTTCTTCTCTAACATTTTTCACTTTGTATTATAAGATCTATATATGGTACTGATCTATTCAGCGTAGGCTTCTTACACTATCTTTCTTTAGAAATTCCATCATTTTAACTACAATGTCTGAATTCAGTGCAGAATTCCTCATTCAGAATGAGAATCTCTGAAAATGAGTAATAAAATGTTTGTTAAATACAATAATTCTATCTGAGAGAGATGAAAAGTGAGACAAATTCATTCTTTATAATATTTCAGTTGAAATTTTTGACTGTGAGAAAGAAATGCTGCTTCTCAAGAATGAATTAGAAGAATACAATTCTATTTAACTGAGAAAAGAGTCTGTATGACTAAATTCAATTAAGTTCAGACAAAGTAGAAGAAATGTCTCTGTTCTAGTGTATACAAAGATACTTAAACAATCAAGAATCTCTGAAGTAAGAGTAGCAGATTTGAAAATGAGAGTTCATGAATAAAAAGACTCAAGAATGAATCTCAAAGCTTAAACACAGTGTTCAAACTGTCAAAGATATGAATACTTTGCAATCTCTTATTTCAGAGACTTAAAATACACATTCTGTGCTAGAGATTATAAAACTAGTGAGTATAAATATGAAACATGCTTAAAAAGAGATGAAATATGTTAATATACTCTGCTTAAATGCTTCAATTGCAAAGAAAAACATATATCTAGCTCAAAAGAATGTATATTTGCTTTAAGAACTTAGAAGAACTGAAGAATAGATAAAGCTCAAAGTAAATCTCAAACTGAAGAGAAAAGTCAAGCCAGTAAATCTACAACTATAAGCTTAAAAAGAAGAAACTCTCAACTATTTAAATCTTTAAACTTCAACTCTTCAGCTAAATGTAAATAGAATTTGAATTCTCAAACATCTATTAAGATTAGAGAATTGAGAAATGACTCTAATAATAAACTAGATAGAATATAAGCAGTTGAGATTCCTACTTTTTAAAATAGTTATAATCTACTATCTGATGATAGTGATTAGATTCTACTCTATCTTCACTCTCTTTTAGTATGAATATACAACAAAAACAATAAAGAAAGTGTAAAAACTCTTCAAAAATCATATTTATTCAAAACAATATGAATAGAAACTCAAATTGTATTTATTCTTATGTTCAGATTGTATTTGAATAAAAAGTTAACTTTGTACTTCTTCAAGAATCAAACTTTGATGCTGAGTAAAAGTATATCATTTCTCATTCAAGCTATTACTGCTTTCTACCTGAAAAATCTAAGATAAAATCAAGAGTAGTGATTCATAAGAGAAAAAGAGTAAGATATCAATTTAATCTGAGATTTAATATCATATCTGACTCTAATATTCTAGGGAGTGATATTATAGATAAAGAGAATGAGTTTGATACTATTCAACTCATAAATATCTATAATGAAAAGTCATTGAAAGAAAATATCAATATCTGAATAATTAACAGAGAATTTTTGAATATCACTCTCTTAAAAAACTCTATAATTGCAGAAGACTTCAATGCACATCATCTCTAATAAAACTCAGAATGAAGAAGAGCAGTAAGTGTAGATAAACTAATTAAATGAACTTTTAAACATTTAATAGATTTAGTTAACAAGTCTGATCAACAAACATTCTTTAGAAAAGACATGAAACAGAAATCTATTATAGATCTAACTTTCATATCACAAAATCTAATTGAAAAAAGACTTATAAACTGATTTATTAACTAAAATGAAACCTCAGAATCAGATCATGAGATCATTCAATTTGATATTGAACTGAGTGAAAAATAAAGAAGTGAAAATCCTCTTCTCTCTAATCAGTATAACTTTGAAAAAGCTGATTGAAAAGCAGTTGAAGAAAGTGTAAAGCAGCTGAAATCTGAAAAGCAGAGTGAGCTCTATTGAAATCAAAATCAAGATATCTCAAATTAAATACTTAAGAATAGAGTAAAGCTAATTACATCTATTCTTCTAACAAGTATTAGAGAGAATATTTCAAAGAAAAAGTCTTCTGAGTATTTCAAATCTTGATGAAATGAGAATATTACTTCTAAAAGAAAATAATTAGTCACTGCTAAGAGAGATTGAAAGAATAACTTAATATCTGATAAAGAGTTCAAAGCTATTTAAAATGAATATTTTTCAGATATTAAAAGAGTCAAAACAGACTGCTGGAACAAATTTCTTGAAGAAGTATAAGAAAAAGAAGTTTTTAAAGCCTTTAACTATACTAAAACTAGAAGTGTAGCAAAGCTTTCAACCTTAGAATATGAATTTCAGAATGAATTATATACAGTAAACTATTTTAAGAAAAAGTATCAAGCTTTTATAAGAATTCTCTTTCAAAACTCATCATATTTAAAAGAGAAGAATATGTCATTTCATGAATATATTGATGAAAATAACTGAGAATGATCTGAGCTTACATATAATGAAATAGAGTCAGCTATATTCTTAAGTACAATTAAAACTACTGCAGAACCTGATTCAATCAATCACTTGATTATTTAAAACATATATTTCTACTTGAAGAATGAATATTTTGAGCTCTTTTTCAATCTCTTAAAAAATGATTATCATTCTGAATGCTGAAGAGAAGCTACTGAAGTAATTCTTATAAAATTTAATAGAAAAGCTTTAATTTCTAAGTTATATAGAGTAATATCTCTGTTGAACTGTTTGAAAAGAATTCTAGAAAAGATAATAGCTACTAGATTATCTTTTATTAGCTCTATTAGTAATTCTCTTCAATTTAATGAACAAATGAGAGATAGAATCAATGTTCTGCAATTGACACTGTTTTTTCAGTTATTCATAATATTCAAGTAGCAAAGTATGAAGATCTGGTCTCAACTGCAGTTTTTATTAATATAAAAGATGCATTTAATCATGTTTCAAAGTCTAAGATAATTCAAACTTTGAAGATGTTAAAACTGTCACTTTCTCTAATAAAATAAGTTAACTATTTTATGTCTAAAAGAATTATATAACTATTCTTTGATGAAATGAAATAAGATAAGACGGAGATAAAAATAGAAGTATTGTAAGAATCTTCAATCTCATCTGTTTTATTTGCAATATACACTGTAATAGATATATTAATGAACAATTGAAGAATCACGCGAAACAGAAGTTTCATTCATGAATAAAAGCATGTGAATCAGTATGGTAAACATCTGATAACATTATCAAACATCTTGACATCCTGTTTCAAGACACTGTCATACAACAGAAAGTAGGTGCGTGGGTTCGAATCTCACCGCTGACACCTGCCACTTCTTACCCATGAAAGCCCTCATGTAATAGAGGCTGAGTCTAACTAGTAAGGCTTGGTACACAGTAGAACTCTCTACCGCAAGTCAAGTCACTAGTTAAGTGAGATTCTGTGAACACTCATCAGAGCTGATATAAGATGTCAATGTCTCACTATTCTACTGTACACTCATCAAGGTTCCAACAATATAGAGTCAAGCCTAATATAGTGATTATATACTACTTAAACAAGTCTCTAACTAGAGCTGTCATCAGAGCCTAGCTTTCTCTTAAATATAGAGAATGATTTTAAAAATCATCTGACTAGCAGATTTAGACATGTATCTAGATTCTAGACAGAGTACTCTGATAGACTAGAGTCTGTAAGCTCACTGCTAAGCTCTAATACTGATAGAGAGAACTGCAGTCATCAAGTCTATGATTAGTCTCTAACACAGAGTGAGATTATGACAGCTGATTAATAGATCTATGAGCATTTAATGAGACTGAGATCAGCAATCAGAAGCTTGATATATATGTCATCAAGTGAGCAGTGACAGTCACTAACTAACACCTCTGGAAATTAGTGGCTGGCCTGAGAGAACAGACGCGGTGATCAGTTAATTATAGAGGGTTAAATGTAATTAGCTTAAGATGCATTCTGCAGGTGACTAGCGCCTGTAGAAGGCATGAATATTCTCTGATAGTCAAGCTGCTTTAAAAAGACTTAGAAATAGTCAGATTTATAATAATTAAATGACTCTTGAACTGATCTTAAACTCTGTTTTGAAAATTCAAAAGAGAGAAATACTGAAGCTGATAATTCATCTACACTGAGTTTCTGCTTATATAAATATTCATAGTAATGAATTAGCTAATTCAGCTGTAAAAAAGAGTTTAGAATTAAATAGATCTATTCAAAAAATTATGTCCTGATCTTTTATAAAGAGAAAAATAAAAAAATCTTGTTTAGATAAGTGAAATAAAAGTGAATAGAAATAAAAGAAGAGTATACATTATTCAAGATTTGAAATAAAACTCAAGTGAAAATCTTGTTTAATTAAATGTAAAAAGAAAATATTTTCATCTATACTACAGCTGAAACTAGAATATGACTATTTCAAATCTTATATACAAAGATTTGATGATAGATTTAATTCAATAGAATACTCATTCTGCAATGTAAATGAGAATTCTGAGTATATTATAATACACTGTGCATTATATAATAGTATCAGAGTCAGATTGAAAGAGAAGTATAATCTAAATTAATTAAATATGAGATTCTTATTCTCAACTAAGACAGGAATTAAATACTTAATAGACTTTCTATCACAAACTCAAGCAGCTATAAGAAAATAGCTGAATTCAGAAATATCTGAATATGAAGAGGAGAAAATTGATCAGATATAGTCTGTTAAAACAGCTATATACTATCTTTTAATAATTTGTTTTGTTATAGTCTCTCTTTACTTTATCTTTTTCTTTCTATTCTTTTCTATCTATCTATTTAATGTGTCTATCTTTAAGACTGTGTTCTCTTTTCTTTTATCATAATATTGTCAAATGATTTCAAAGTATCAGAAGATGTTAAAATACTGTATTTTATAAACAGTTTTTGTATTCTGAGCTGGAATTTTCTGATTTTACATATCTGAAATTGATGAATGTATAATAGTTAACTTTATAGATATAGGAAAAACTCTGAGAACTAAAAGTTCTCAGGTAGATATCATAGTCTCTGACTGCATACATCTATAATTGAAGAATAATAATAATAATAATAATAATAACAGAAAGTGTTAGATTGATTACAGAGTGCTTAACAGAGAAACACTTCTCTCAGAACATTCATTCCTGACTTTGACACTAAGATTTTAGAAGCAGATGATCAATCTTGAGAGAATTGAATAAAGATTAGTATGCTCAAGAAGGCATTAACTTTCGAACTCTTACAGACTCTTATAAGTGTAGACAAAGACCAGACTTATGAAGGTTTCTGTGCACAACTTCAGACATTGAATGACTGTCTTACCAAGCTCAAGAGTATACAGAACAGTGGCAGAAGATGTTACATTTCAATCACTCATACATCTACACCTGCGCTGATGAATAATAACAATGATGCAGATGCCATGAACTGAGTAGACTCAAATGTCTATGCACAAGCAAGGGTCTCTGCTGTTTGAACAGGCTTCTGAGTTCCTGGGATCACTTCTGAAGAAGTCACTGATCAATGTCAATGAGAGATGTGCATCAATTGTAACTGATCAGAACATATCACTTTCAACTGCTAATCAGCCTATACACCTCCTCATTCAAAAGAAAGATCAATGCTGGCAGTCTGTGTCAATCACATTGTATTAGAGAAAGATTCAGAAGATAACTATGAGAATGCTCTGATAAAACAGAGAAAAGATTAGCTTCTGTTCAAATTCACAAGCAGGAGCTTGAAGAGATCAGACAACAACAATTTGAAGAGAAAATGATAATGAATGTGATTCTTGTATCTACTGTGATTGATACCATGTATAATATGAGAGTCATGATAGACAGTGATCTATGCTATTATGCAATGATTAAATCTTCAGTCATAAGATATTACAACCTTCAGTGTATTCTCTTATTAAAACTCTGACTTCTCACAGAATTTGATAGATCAAAAGACTTTTGCACTCATTACATGATAAAACTAAACATAGATGTCAGAGAACATCAATGCAAAGATGTCTATGCATATAAAGTTAATAATCTCAATTATAATCTTATATTAGAACTTGTCTGACTATCTGAATAAGACATCTTATTGAACACTTGAAACAGGAGTTTAATATTTCATAACAATGATAGAATTCATGAAGATGATATTCACAAGACTATGAATCTTACACAGATCTCTGTCAACACTTATAAAATGCTCTGAAAAAGAAGTCATTGTTAAAACTGCTGACAGAGTCACTGACAAAGTCACTGGCAGCAGAATCATGTATCAATCTATTTCACCAGTCTGGTCAATATCAAGAAAGCTCTAGAGAAGTTATCTCATGTTACAATGACAGATTCTCATACAAATCTCTCTCAACAATATCATGAATATCTAGATGTCTTTTAATAAGATAATAATGTTACAAAACTACTCCTCTTATAAGGCCCAGGAGTGAATCACAGTATTTAGTTGAAAAAGAAGAATGATAAGAACTCTGAATCACTGTGAGACTCTCTTTATAACATGTTCTGAGATAAACTTCTTCTTCTTTGAAAGACACTTAATAATCTATTAAATAAAGAATTCATATATATTAGCAATTTCTCTGCTGCAGCTTCTATTCTTTTTGCAAAGACATCAGATGAAGAACTCTGATTCTGTGTGAACTATTAAGAATTGAATAGATTAATCAAGAAGAACTGCTATTCTTTATCTCTGATCAATGAAACTCTAGCTTGCATTGAACAGGCTCAATGATTTATAAAACTAGATATTATTACTGTGTTTCATAAGATCTGTATTACTGAAGAAGATGAGTGACTTACATCATTCTGAACATGATATAATCTCTTTGAATAAGTAGTCACACTCTTCACACTGGCTAACACTCTCAGTATATTTCAGAAGTATATCAACTGAGCACTCTGAGATTTCCTTGATGAATTTATATCTGTATATCTCAATGACATTCTCATCTTCACTGATAAGTTCAGGAAAGAATATTAAGAATATATACAAAAGATATTACAATAACTACAGGAAGCAGAACTACTGATAGACATAGAGAAGTATGATTTTAAAGTCAAGAGTATTAAATATCTGAGTTTTATCATAGAAGCTGGCAAGAGAATTTGAATAAATTCTGAGAAAGTCTTCATTATTCTTGAATGAAAAGCTTCATGTACTATGAAAGATGTACAAATTGTTATCAGATTTGCTAACTTCTATTGATGATTTATACAAAACTTCTCAGATATCATGAGATCACTTACAGAACTTATCAAGAAGAACTCAGTATTTCAATGATCAGTGAATACTGATACTGCATTTACACAGATAAAGAAGATATTCATTAATATATCTCTGCTAATAATATTTAACTCTGACTGTGAAACAGTTATTGAAGCTAACTTCTTTAACTATGTTACAGAGAAAGCTATATTATAATATAATAATAAATATATCTGATAATTATACACCTTCATGTCTAAGAAGTTGAGTCTCACTGAATGCAACTATGAGATCTATGATAAGAAACTTCTTGTAATTGTATTCTATCTAGAAGAATGAAACTCTGAACTCTGAAGTATCTCTGAATTTAAGATAATCACAGATCATAAGAATCTCAAGCACTTCATAACTATCTGTAAACTTATCAAATGACAGATATGATAATCTGAGTTCTTAAGCTGCTTTCATTTTACAATACACTATTATTCTAGCAGTCAGAATTCAATGACAGATGCTCTCTTACAATGAGAGCAAGATATATCATTCAATGTAACAGATACTCACTAAATGAACTGAGAGCATCAGCTCTTGAATCTGAAGATACTAGTTGATCAAGATGAAACAGCTTATGATACTATATAAGCTTCTCTGATTAGAACTGTTACTGATATCTTAACTTCTCTTAAATATATATTAGATTAACTATGACATACAGCAGCTTAAACTGATGAACCTCTTCAAGTACTTATTAAAACAGTATGATAAAAAGCATTCTAATTTCTCTCAGAAATATGTATAAGAACTAGTATCTCAGAATGTTCAATTGATGATAATAACACTCTATGATTTCATGAACAATACTGAGTTTCTCACTCTGAATTTTTATACATCTGAATAATGCAAGAGATGTATAATTTATATATAACTGATTATTCAGACTGTGAATAACTGTATTAAATGATCTCTCAAGAATTCTACTGATCTGAGATATTAAACAGTATTAGATGCTTTATCTGAAACTGCAACTATTATTCTTTCATCATCTTATAAAAGAATTATAGAAAAGATCTGCTGAAATCACTTAATATCTCTGATAGAATCTGATAAGATGTGATAATTAACTTCACTATTACTCTCTCTGAGAGTAAGAATTGTAGAAATATTCTCATTATTATAAATTAATTGAGTAAGAATATAATATTAAAATCTTATAATAAGATAAATACTGAACAAGTTACTGAAGCTTTTCTACAGAGCTCATTCTATTAAATGTATGAATTACTGAGATCTATAGTATTAGATTAGAGTTATTAATTTATAAGCACTTTCTAAACAAGAATCTGTCAAGTTCTCAAGATTATATACTGTTTATTAACTGTCTATCACTTTAAGACTGATAATACATCAGAATGAATAATTCAGACTGTAAAGAATTATCTTTATAAGTTCTATAATCACTTATAAGATGATTGATATAATCTTCTTCTATATACTGAAGTTACTATTAATAACTGAGATGCTGTTTCAACAGATATAAGCTTATTCTTTCTCATACACAGATATTATATCAAGATATTGAATCTTCTAGAGATTATACATTTCATATTAAATCTTCACAGTTCAATTCAAATCACTGATAATATAGTGACAAAGCTCTGAGATACTCATAACTGACCAGAAGCCTTTATAATGAGTACTAAACAGAATTAAGAAGATTTAACTAATGTTTATCAAGATCTCACTGAGTAATATCAGATAGAAGATCTGATATGATTGAATCTTAAGAATATACAAATCACACACTTATCTTATACACTGAATTACTGTCATATTAAATATAAAGTAATAAAAGTTCTAGACAGTCATAATTACTATCTTAACACATTATCAGAGATTTACAATGTCTTTCATATAAGCTTGCTTTATCATACTGTCACTGACTCATTCTCTTCTCAACTGACTTCTCATTGACAGTTATCAGAGATTGTAGAAGAAGACAATGAACTTGAGTAAGAAATTGAAGATATTCTCAATGAGAGATCCTGTGACTGCAGATGATAATATCTTGTGAAATGCATCAGTTATAATTACCTGATCTGAACCCTGAGCTCCGCATTATTTGAAACAGCAGCTCTTGACTGATGAGAACTGCTTCTGAAAAGAAGAGACTAATGTGACGGGCTGCACCTGATCAATCATATAGACTATTCTGTTACACTTCACAGATTCCTATCACTCCGATTCTCGGTCGCTGATCCTCAGCCAAAAACCTATAAAATTTCTATTCTTCCGCCCCGAAGCTCCACCACATACACCACCATGTACGCGTATAAATATCCACTCTGATTGTCAATTCCCACACTTTCTCTTTCTTTCCTTCTCTAACGTTTTTCACTTTGTTATATAAGACCTATATATTATACCAATCTATTCGGCGTAAACCTCTTACATAGTCTCTCTTTACTGTACTTGTTCTTTTCTGTTCTTTTCTATCTATTTAATATATCTATCTTTAAGACTATGTTCTCTTTTCCTTTATCATGATATTTTCAAATGATTTCAAAGTATCAGAAGGTGTTGAAATACTGCAATTTATAAACAGTTTTTGTATTCTGAGCTGAAATTTTCTGATTTTGCATATCTGAAATTGGTAAATGTATAATAGTTAACTTTATAGATATAGGAAAAACTCTGAGAACTAAAAGTTCTCAGGTAGATGTCATAGTGTCTGACTGCATACATGTATAATTGAAGAATAATAATAATAATAATAATAACTAACATACTTTGAGTTATTATGTATAAATTTCATAAGTAAAACTTAATACACTCAGTCATTCTGATTGTAATTAACAAAGTACTGTAGATACTGTTTTAATATACTTATTAAATATTCAATCTAATTATCTGTGTGTTAATGAAAAGCTGTACTTAGGTCTAATAAGATCTTCAGTATAGTTATCAGATTAGATCAGAACTTCTCTATAAAGATTAATTCTCTATCTGAGATAATATTCATAGATAACTCATACAACTGAATTATATTATAGATAAAGATATAAGTTAAATTCTTTAACTTTAAGTTTTTATAAGTGAGTATAAAGTGTATTATCTTGATGAAGTGATCTACTATCATTATCACACTGTTAAAACAGATATTATATATGTTCTTACTTTTAAAGAGACTTACAAGAGTGTTCATTTCTAGCTATTCTCAAGATTTCTACAGAATAAGTAGAGTAGTAAGTTCTTTATATAATCTGAATCACACTATTCATGAATTCTGATAAATAGTATAAGAATTTACTATTTTCTTTATAAGTTCTCATATCTTTAGTCAGAAGTGTTTTCTTATAAGCTGTAAGAGATCTACGCTGAATAGATTGATATAATATATAGATCTTATATAACAAAGTGAACAATGTTAGAAAAGGAAAAGAAAGAGAAAGTGCAGAAA
This sequence comes from Blastomyces gilchristii SLH14081, assembly GCF_000003855.2. Lineage (NCBI taxonomy): Eukaryota > Fungi > Ascomycota > Eurotiomycetes > Onygenales > Ajellomycetaceae > Blastomyces > Blastomyces gilchristii. The sequence continues at coordinate 3,852,255 of NW_003101679.1, forward strand.
TCAGTGATTGAAGTGAATATTTATACACATACACAGTGAAGCTTCAGGGTGAAAGAATAGAAATTTCATCCGTTTTCAGCTGAGAATCAGTGACTGAGAATCAGAGCTTTGACAGAGAATCAGTGACTGAGAATTAGAGTCTCAGTAGAAATCTGTGAAGTGTAATGAAATAGTCTATATAATTGATTGAGTGCAGCTTGTCATATTAGCCTCTCTCTTCTCTGATCATGCATAGTTCTCATTGATCAAGAGCTGCAGTCTCAGATAATACAGAACTCAGAGTTCAGATCAGATGATTATAGCTGACTTATTTTATAAAGTATTATCAGTCATGACTGTGAGATCTCTTATTAAGAATATTCTCAATCTCTCACTTAAGTTTATTATCTTCTTCTATAATCTCTGACAGCTGTCAGTTGAAAGTCAGTTAAGAAGAGAATGAGTCAGTAACAGCATAGCAAAGCAAGCTCATATGAAACATATTATAAATCTCTGACACAGTATCAAGATAGTAGTTATGACTGTCTAGAACTTCTATCACTGTGTATTTCACATAGTGATAATTCAATATATGAGATGAGTGTGTGATCTGTATATTTCTAAGATTCAATTATATAAGATCTTCTATCTTATACTGCTCTATGAGATCTTATCAGATATTGACTTAATCTTCTTGATCTTGTTTAGTGCTTATCATGAAGGCTTCTGCTCAGTTGTGAGTGTCTCAGAGCTTTATCACTATATTATCAGTGATCTGAATTGAACTGCAGAGGTTCAGTGTGAACTGTATAATCTCTAGAAGATTCAACACTTTCATGTAATAACTGTATATAAGAAAGAATGAGCTTACATCTATTGAAACAGCATCTCAGTCATTGATAGTAATCTTTATGTGTAGAAGAAGGTCATATCAATTATCTTATAAGTGATTACAGAACTTATAAAGATAATTCTTTATAGTCTGAATTGTCTGTTCTGATACATTATTGATCTCAAGGTAATAGACAGTTAACAAACAGCATGTAATCTTAAGAACTTGATAGATTCTTATTCAGAGAGTGCTTATGAATTGACAGTCTCAATCTGATACTATAGATCTTGATAATTCATGTATCTAATAGAATGAGCTCTGTAGAAAAGCTTTGATAACTTATTTAGTATTTATTTTATCACAAGATTTTAATATTATATCTTTGCTCAATTGATTTATAATAATCAGAATATTTCTACAATCTTTGCTCTCAGAGAGATCAATAGTGAAGTTAATTATCATATCTTATCAGATTCTATCAGAGATATTAAGTGATTTCAGTAGATCTTTTCTACAGTTCTTTTATAAGATGATGAAAGAATAATGATTGTAGTTTTAGATAAAATGTCTGATACTATTTAATATCTCAGATCAGTAGAACTCTTGAGAGATTATTTAATACAGTTATTCACAATCTGAATAATCAGTTATATGAGAATCATGCATCTCTTGTATTATTCAGATGTATAAGAATTCAGAGTGAGAGACTCAGTGTTATTCATGAAATTGCAGAGTATTATTGTCATTGATTGAGTATTTTAAGATGTCAGTTCTTGTATATAGTTCTGAGAGAAATCAGAATGCTTCTTAACATACTGCATCAGTGAGTACTTAAAGAAGTTCATCAGTTTGAGCTGTTATATATCACAATTCATTCAGTGTAGGTTTGAAAGATATTCTGATCAGTGAAGTATGTATAGTGTCATAAGTGATCTCATCATAGTCAACTAATATCTTTGAATTCAAGAGTCAGTGTTCTCAGTTCACTTTATGTGTGTCTATTACATCAGATAATATATCTTACTCTTGTTATAAGAGAGTATCTGTCATCAAGTTCTGACTGCTGAGGCAGTAGTGTATTATGAAATGAAAACAGCTTAATAGCTCAGATGATCACATCTGTCATTCAGTAAGCTTATAAGTGATAGTGAAGTGTTTAAGATTCTTATAATCTGTGATTATCTCAAACTTGAAGACACTTTGAAGCTCAGAGTCTCATTCTTCTAGACAGTGTACTATTATGAGAAGTTTCTTATCATAGATCTCATAGTTGTATTCAGTGACACTCAACTTCTTAGACATGAAAGTGTATAATTATAAGACATGTTTATTGTTATATTATAATATAGCTTTCTCTGTAACATAGTTAAAGAAGTTAGCTTCAATAACTGTTTCACAGTCAGGGTTAAATATTATTAACAGAGATGTATTAATGAATATCTTCTTTATCTGTGTAAATGCAGTATCAGTGTTCACTGATCATTGAAATACTGAGTTCTTCTTAGTAAGTTCTGTAAGTAGTCTTACAATATCTGAGAAGTTTTGTATAAGTTATTAATAGAAGTTAGTAAATCTGATAAAGCTTTATACATCTTTCACAGTATATGAAGCTTCTCATTCAAGAATGACAGAGACTTTCTCAGAATTTATTCAAATCTTCTTATCAGCTTCTATTATAAAACCTAGATATTTTATACTCTTATCTTCAAAATCACACTTATTAATATCTATTGATAGTTCTGCTTCTTATAATTGTTGTAATACTCTTCACATATATTCTTGATATTCTTTTCTGAACTCATCAGTGAAGATGAAAATATCATTGAGATATACAGATACAAATTCATCAAGAAAATCTCAGAGTACTTAGTTAATATACTTCTGAAATGTACTGAGAACATTAGTCAGTTCAAAGAGTGTGACTACTCATTTACAAAGATTATAATATGTTTGAAATACTGTAAGTCATTTATCTTCTTCAGTGATACAGATCTTATGAAACACAGTAATAATATCTAGTTTTATAAATTATTAAGCTTATCTGATACAAGCTAGAGTTTCATTAATAAGAGATAAAGAATAGCAGTTCTTCTTAATTAATCTGTTCAATTCTTGATAGTTTACACAGAATTAAAGTTCTTCATCTGATTTCTTTATAAAGAGAATAGAAGCTGTAGTGAAAAAGTTACTAATATGTATGAATTTCGTATTTAACAGATTATTATTATTATTATTATTCTTTCATTATACTCATATACAAGCAGAGCTTATGATGAGTCCTTGCGTGATGTTAAATACAGGTCAAGTGTTGGTTATACAGGAGGAAATACAGGTGTTGAGACCACGCCAAGATAACAAGAACATAGAAAAATACAAAGGAGTGACAATTAGATACATGCGATAATAACTTCCCAGCCCAGGAACATAGAGCAATTCATTGAAGCGATTTGTACACCTCTGTATTTATTAGGAACCTGAGGTGCTTGAGTTCTAGATTTAATGTATCCCCTGCGGGTTTCGAACCCACGCGCCTTGGTTTCCCACGCCAAGGCGCTACCAGGTGGCCGCATTAACCATTCGGCCACCGGGGCGTATTTAACAGATCATTGAGTGTCTTTTAAAGAAGAAGAAGTTCATCTTAAGATATATTATAAAGAGAGTCTTATGATGACTCAGAATTCTTATTATTCTTCTTTTCTAACTTAATACTGTGATTCACTTCTGAGTCTTATAAGAGAGGTATATTTGTAATATTATCTTGTGAAAAGATATCTAGATATTCATGATATTATTAAGAGAGGTTTATATGAGAATCTGTTATTATAGTATGAGATAACTTCTCTAGAGCTTTCTTGATATTGATTAGACTGATGAAACAGATTGTTACATAGTTCTGCTGTTAATAATTCTTTCAGTGACTTCTTTTTCAGAGTATTTTATAAGTATTGATAGAGATCTGTGTCAGATTCATAGTCTTGTGAATATCATCTTCATGAACTCTATTATTGTTAGGGAATATTAAGCTTCTGTTTCAAGTATTTAATAAGATGTCTTATTCAGATAGCCAGATAAGTTCTAATATAAGATTATAATTAAGATTATTAACTTTATATACATAGATATCTTCATATTAATATTCTCTGACATCTATGTTTAGCTTTATCATGTAATAAATATAAGCATTCTTTAAGTCATCAAATTCTGTGAGACGTTGAGGTTTTAATAAGAGAATATGCTGAAGCTTATAATATCTTACAACTGAAAATTTAATCATTGTATAATAATATAGATCACTGTCTATCATGACTTTCATATTATATATGTTATCAATCACAGTAGATATAGGAATTGCATTCATTATTATTTTCTCTTTAAATTATTATTATCTGACCTCTTCAAGCTTCTGTTTATAAATTTGAATAGAAGCTAATCTTTTTCCTGTTTCATTGAGATATCTTCATAGTTATCTTCTGAATCTTTCTTCAATGTGATGTGATTGATATGTACTATCAGTGTTGATCTTTCTTTTAAATGAGACGACACATAGACTGATCAGCAGTTGAAAGTGATATATTCTAGTCAGTTATAATTAATATATATTTCTTGTTGATATTGATCAGTGACTTCTTCAGAAGTAATTTCAGAGACTCAGAAGCCTGTTCAGATAGCAGAAATCCTTGTTTATGTATAGATATTTAAGTTCACTCAATTCATAATATGTGCATTATTATTCTTTAATACAGGTGTATGAGTGACTGAGATATAGTGTCTTCTACTGCTGTTCTGTATACTCTTAAGCTTGATTAGATGATCATTCAATATTCAGAGTTGTATGCAGAAATCTTCATAAGTCTGATCTTTATCTGTGCTTATAAAAGTCTGTAGAAGTTTGAAAGTTAGTGTCTTCTTAAGCATGTTAATCTTCATTCTATTCTTTCAAGATTAATCATCTACTTCTAGAATCTTGGTGTCAAAATCAGAAATAAAAGTTGTGAGAGAAGTATTTCTCTGTTAGATACTCTGTAATTAATCTAATATCTTCTGTTATATAGTAGTGTCTTGAAACAGAACATTGAGATATTTGATGATATTGTCAGATATATATAACACTGATTCACATGTCTTTATTTATGAATGAAACTTCTGTCTCACATAATTGTTTAATCAATCATTGATATATCAATCTTGATTAGTTAATGAACTGATGGCATCTTCATCTATACTTAGTTTTGCAAGGATTTTCAATCTTTATGATGAGTAGAGAGTGAGATCAGAAGTATTAAAATATGCAGAAGTATCTAGATATTTCTTCAGCACTCACATGTTTATATCTGATTCAGTCAGTGTTGAAATTACTTATACAGAAATTCCTAGTTAAGATAATTATTGAATTTCCTTGTATTAGTGTTGTTGAGTTACATGCATATCAGCTATCTATTACTGTTGTAATTTCAACATTACTCAGAGTCACTGTGATACTGTATCTATGCTCGCCTTCGAGAGATCTCTCATATTATCAGTAGACATAGCTGTATTGTTTATCAAATGTGTGATATCTGTGAAATTGAAAGAAGTGTAATCATATGACTATCTCATATATCTGTGTCAGAACTCTCAGATCTTTCACTGTCATTCTCTTATGAGATCTTGTTACAGGGTCAGAGTGACTGATGAGTAAGCTTCTATCTAGAAACTTGATATCTGCTTAACTATTTAATTATTTCTCTATTTCTTATATCTTATTACATGTTTGAATATCTTAGTGAGTAATGATTTCTAAAAAGAAGACAATGAATGTCAATAATTGTTTCTAATAAGAAGATGATGAATGTTTTTCAAGTATAAGAGGCCTATACTAAATAGATTGATATAATATATAGATCTTATATAACAAAGTGAAAAATGTTAGAAAAGAAAAAGAAAGAGAAAGTGCAGAAATCAGTGATTAAAGTGAATATTTATATGTGTACACAGTGAAGCTTCAGGGCAGAAGAATAGAAATTTCATGAGTTTTCAGCTAAGAATTGATGACTGAGAATTGATGACCGAGAATTGAGGCCTTAGTAGAAATCTGTGCAGTGTAATGAAATAGTCTATATAATTGATCAGGCGCAGCCCGTCACATAAGCAACTCATGAGTTTTAGTATCTATAAAATAACCTGCTAGAGAAGAGTTATAATACCTTTTAATAAGTTCTATATATAGAAACTTATTCATAAGTATATAAATTCAGTTCTCTCTTTATAAGAGATTATTTAAGTTTCTTTAATTCTTTATTTCTGTAGAATTAATTTCTGCTATAAGCAGTTTCTGAATATACTGAGTATATTCATTCTTCAGTTGCAGTTCAGATAATCTGAACAGAAGATCTTATAAAGACTTATACTCTGTTTTCTCTTATATCAGATCTTCTATAATACTTCTCAAAGTCTGCAAACTCTTCAGATTATAGATATTCTCTTCAAGAATTCTCACAGAGATTCTCAGAGTGTTGACTTTGAGTATTATAGAGAGTAGTTATACAGACTTCTTTTCTTTCTTTCTTCTCTTCTCTTATAGAGAATTAAAAGACTCTTCAGTTAATCTCTTTATTATACTCAGTCTGAGTATTCTGTGAAGCTTTTCTAGCTTCTCTAGTCTCTCTGTGTCTGTTATTCTGATCTTCTTGACATAGTCAGATTTATAAGAGAGTTTATTTACTGAGTTCTTAGTTCTCTTGATATACTCTATTTTAAATCAAAACTTACTCAGTCTCTGAGCTCAGTGAATCTATCACTGTGAGAGTTTCTTAGTTAAAGTAAACTGTTATAAACTATTATAAT
>NW_003101679.1:3859048-3867232 GCF_000003855.2 Blastomyces gilchristii SLH14081
ACTTCCCAGCCCAGAACAATATAGAAGCGATTTATTGAAGCAATTTGTACACCTCTGTATTTATTAGGAACCTGAAGGTGCTTGGGTTCCGGATTTAATGTATCCCTGGCGGGTTTCGAACCCACACGCCTTGGTTTCCCCACGCCAAGGCGCTATCAGGTGGCTGCATTAACCATTCAGACACCGGGGAGACTCTTAAAGTAGTAATATCAGTAATGAAAGAATTTCACTATTATAAGAAGCTTCTGATTATGAATATTATAGTTAATCTTCACAGATTATATCTTTCATGAGAAAAAGACTACTGAAACTCAGTTCTTATTTAACTGTAGTTATAAGACTATTTCTAAAATTATAAAGAAGAAGATATCTATCTTCAATCTGATTAAGAGTAAGAAATCAAAGTGAAATAATATCACTGTGTCTGTGAATATCTATTTCAATCTTATAAAGACTCTGTGAGCTTTTAAGATAAGAAAGTTCTTACAGCTCTTTCTTCTTAACAATCTTTTCATTCTTTATTTATAAAATAATTTCTTCTTATTTTCATTCTTTAGTATGTCTGTAAGAGCTAAGAAGATTCTTATGAATGCAAAGATAAATCATCTATAGAAATTTATAAAACTCAGAAAGATCTGAATCTTATGAATACTAGTTAGCTTCAGTTATAATATAATAGTCTTCACTTATAAAGATTTTATCTGAATATCATTTACAGTGATTATATATTCTAGGAAATTAATTCAACAGATACTGAAGTTATACTTTATAAACTTAATATATAGTTCTGTCTTATCTAAGATCTTTAATACAGTTATACATGCTCAGTGTGGTCTTTCTTCTTATAGAGTACATTATCACATCATTCAGATATATTATCACAAAGATATTCAGATATATATGAAGTATTTTATTAATAAAAGACTCAAATACTGTAAAAGTATTAGTCAAATCAAAAGATATTACTAGATATTTAAATAATATCAGTATAGTTCTAAAGACAGTCTTTTATTTATTCTCAGACTGTATTCACAGCTGTGTATATATATTAATTATGTTTAGTTATATAAATATGACAGCTTCTAGAAGACAGTTAATTACATTCTCAATCAGAGACAGAAGATAGAAGACCGGCCGCTGAGACTATGAATTTCATGTTTGATCTCATTTGGTCTGATCTCATACATTTCTTGGTGTGAATCCCGCTGAGGACTAGTCATTAAAAAAACATGCAAAGTGACTATATATCAAATCTCAAAATGAAACCATGACTTGAAAAAAATGAGAAAGTGATCTCATTTGATTTCATTTAGTCTCATTCTTAGCATAAAGTTACTATTTTTAGACATTTTAAGGTTTTTTTTAGACTATTTTTAATTTTTTAAAAAGCAATGCTTTTTGATAATGCTCAAATGAGATTTAAAGTCATTTAAAGTAATAAAAATAATGTAAATTGAGAAGTGAAAATTATGGTCTCATTTGAAAAATGTAATAAGAGTAGACAGTAAGTCTCACTGAGACAGTATGAGACTACTATTCAATGTTAAAACCGTGTAATGAGATCAGTTGAATTGATAATGAAACTATCAAAAATTCTGGTTCTGGTCTCAGACACGGTTACACGGTCAGTCTAGAAGATAGTGACTCTTTATAATCTTAAAGTTCACATTGTAATAGTTTATATATAATCTGAGATCTTTCTTCTTCTTCTTTATGAATATCACAGAGACTTCTATAGATATCTATAAAGATCAGATAAAGTTATTCTTCAGATTCTTCTTTATATAAGTCTGCAAGATCTCAGTCTGATAATGAGAGAACTTATAGATTAATTCTCAGAAGAGTTTCTACTCTTCTATTAAATCTATTATCAGATTCTGGCTATGAGACAGTTATATATAGCCTGTATTACATCAGTAGCTGATTATGAAGTTCAAGTTTGGTGGAATAATCAAGGGAATTTCACTGAACTCTTTCAAAGTCTGCAAAACAGAGCCTTGAGAAGAATTCAGAGAGCATTCAAATCATCTTCTATTAAAGCAATGGAAATTAAAGCTTCAATTCCCCCTTCTGCTATTAGATTTGAAAAGGCCTGTATAAACTATGCTCTGAGAGTTATAAAGATGAGCTTAAATTATATAATCAGAGAAAGAGTCTCTTCTTCATTTCCATCAATTAACTCTGGAAATGAACTGGATTGAAACAGATTTCTTGATTGAAATGAAAATAATTCTTCAAAGAAAATGTCTTCTCAACTGTACAGACTATACTCACTGATTAAAAATCAATTTTCTTCTTTAAATATTGAAAAAGTTGATCATGAGAAGATATCTCTCTGATGAGAAAAGCTTGAATCTCTTATAGACTTACAAATAAGTGAACTATTCAAAGAGAAAGAATATGAACAGTATTTGAAGAGAATTTTTACAATCAATATAAAAGACTCTATTCTGATTTATTCAGATGACTCAAGAAATGAGAATTTGAATAGATTAGATACAGACATTGCTTATACTGAAGATAATATTAATTTTATCTCAGATTTCTGAAATTTAGACTGTGAATCTGAAGTCTTTGATGCTGAACTATTTGTAATAATGAAAGCTTTCAAACTCATTGAAATAAAATCTCATAAAAGAGAAAATAGTTTTCAAGAGGTATGAATATTCTCTAATAGTCAAGCTGCTTTGAAAAGACTTAGAAATAGTCAGATTTATAATAATCAAATGAATCTTAAACTGATCTTAAACTCTGTTTTGAAAATTCATGTAAGAGGCCTACGCCGAATAGATCGGTATAATATATAGATCTTATATAACAAAGTGAAAAACATTAAAGAAGGAAAAGAAAGAGAAAGTGCGAGAATCAGTGATTGAAGTGAATATTTATATGTATACACAGTGCATACGCGGTGAAGCTTTGAGGTGAAAGAATAGAAATTCCATGAATTTTTCAGCTGAGAATCAGTGATCAAGAATGACTGAGAATCGCAGCTTTCAGCAGAATCTATGAAGTGTATAGAAATAGTCTATATAATGATCAGATGCAGCCTGTCACATTAGTTTCCTTCTTCTCTAATCATGCATAGTTCTCATCAGTCAAGAGCTGTGATCTCAGATAGTATGAAACTCAGAGTCCAGGTCAGATGATCATAGCTGACTTGTTTCATAAGATATTATCAGCTGCGGCTGCGGGGTCTCTTATCAAGAATATCTTCAATCTCTCATTCAAGTTCATTATCTTCTTCTATGATCTCTGACAGCTGTCAGTTGAAAATCAGTTAAGAGAGAAATGAATCAGTGACAGTGCAGCAGAGCAAGCTTGTATAAAAGACATTGTAAATCTCTGATAATATGTCAAGATAATAGTTATAACTATCTAGAACTTCTATCACTTCATACTTGATATGACAGTAATCTAGTGTACAAGATGAACATGTGATTCATATATTCTTGAGATTTAATCATACTAAGTCTTCTATCTTATATTACTTAGCAGAATCTTAGTGAACATTGATTTGATTCTCTTAGTCTTGTTTCATGATTGTTATGAAGATCTCTGCTCAGTCACAGACATCTCAGAGCTTCATTACTATATTATCAGTAATCTAAATTGAACTGCAGAGGTTCAGTGTGAACTGTGTGATCTCTAGAAGATTTAACACTTTCATATGATAATCATATATAAGAAAGAACAGGCTTACACCTGTTGAGACAGCATCTCAATCATTGATAGTGACCTCTGCATGTAGAAGAAGATCATGTCAATTATCTTGTAAGTAATTACAGAACTTATAAAGATAATTCTTTACAGTCTGAATTATCTGTTCTGATACATCATCAGTCTCAGAGTGCTAGGTAGTTAATAAACAGTGTGTAATCTTAAGAACTTGACAGATTCTTATTCAGAGAATACTTATGAATTAACAGCTCTGATTCAATACTATGAATCTCAGTAATTTATGCATCTGATAGAACAGACTCTGTAGAAAAGCTTCAGTAACTTATTCAGTATTCATCTTATTACAAGATTTCAATATTACACTCTTACTCAATTAGTTCATGATAATCAGAACATTTCTACAACTCTTACTCTCAGAAAGATTAATAGTAAAGTCAATTATCACATCTCATTAAATTCTATCAGAGATATTGAGTGATTTCAGTAGATCTTTTCTACAGTTCTTTTATAAGATGATGAAAGAATAATAGTTACAGTTTCAAATAAAATGTCTGATACTGTTTAATATCTCAGATTAGTAGAACTCTTGAGAGATTATTCAGTATAATTGTTCACAATCTGAGTAATCAGTTATATATAAATTATATATCTCTTACATTATCTGAGTATATAAGAGTTCAGAGTAAGAGACTCAATCTTATTCATAGAACTGCAGAGTGTTATTATCATTAATTGAGCATTTTGAGATATCAGTTCTTATATATAGTTCTGAGAGAAATCAGAGTGCTTCTTGACATACTGCTTTAATAAGTGCTTGAAGAAGTTTATCAGTTTAAGCTGTTATATGTTATAATTCATTCAGTGTAGATTTGAAAGAAGTCAAGATATCAGTGTCAGTGTCAGTATCAGTGTTGATAGTAGTTCAGAGAGAAGATGTTCTAATTAGAGAAGTATGTATAGTGTTATAAGTTATTTCATCTTGATTAACTAATATCTTCAGATCTAGAAGCTGATGTTCTCAGTTTATTCAATAAGTATCTGTTATATCAGAAGGCATATCTTACTCTTATTATAAGAGAGTATCTGTCATTGAGTTCTGACTGCTGAAACAGTAGTGTATTATAAAATAAAAGCAGCTTAAGAACTCAGATCATTATATCTATCATTCAGTAAGTTTACAGATAGTTGTAAAGTGCTTAAGATTCTTATAATCTATGATTATCTTAAATTCAGAGACACTTCAGAGTTCAGAGTCTCATTCTTCTAAACAGTATATAATTATAAGAAGTTTCTTATTATAGATCTCATAGTTGTATTCAGTAAGACTCAGTTTCTTAGATATAAAGATACATGATTGTAAGACATCTTTATTATTATATTATAATATAGCTTTCTCTGTAACATAGCTAGAGAAGTTAGCTTCAATAACTGTTTTATAATCAGAGTTAAATATTATTAGTAGAGAAGTGTTGATGAATATCTTCTTCATCTGTGTGAATGCAGCTTCAGTGTTCACTGATCACTAAAATACTGAGTTCTTTCTGATGAGTTCTGTAAGTAATCTCATGATATTTGAGAAGTTTTATATAAATCACTGATAGAAGTTAGTAAATCTGATGAAGTTTTATACATCTTTTACAGTATATGAAGCTTCTCATTCAAGAATGATAGAGACTTTCTCAGAATTCATTTAAATTCTCTTACTAGCTTCTATGATAAAACCTAGATATTTGATACTCTTGACTTTAAAGTCACACTTGTCAATATCTATTGATAGTTCTACTTCTTGTAATTATTATAATACTCTTCACATGTGTTCTTGATATTTCTTTCTGAACTTATCAGTGAAGATGAGAATGTTATCAAGATATACAGATACAAATTTATTAAGAAAATTTCAGAGTGCTCAGTTAATATACTTCTGAAATGTACTGAAGATATTGATCAGTTCAAAGAGTGTAACTATTCATTCAAAGAGATCATAATATATTTAAAATGCTGTAAGTCATTCATCTTCTTCAGTGATACAGATTTTACAAAATGTGATGATAATATCTAGTTTTATAAATTATTGAGCTTGTCTGATGCAAGCTAGAGTTTCATTGATAGGAGATAAAGAATAGTGATTCTTCTTGATTAATCTGTTCAATTCTTGATAGTTCACACAGAATTGAAGTTCTTCATCTGATTTCTTTGCAAAGAGAATAGAAGCTGCAGTGAAAGAGTTACTAATATGTATGAATTTCTTATTCAACAGATCATTGAGTGTCTTCTGAAGAAGAAGAAGTTCATCTTGAGACATATTATAAAGAGAGTCTTATAATGACTCAGAGTTCTTATCATTCTTCTTTTCTAACTTGATACTGTGATCTACTTCTGAGCCATGTAAGAGGGGTATATTTGTAGTGTTATCTTGTTAAAAGATGTCTAGATATTCATGATATTATTAAGAGAGGTTTGTATGAGAATCTGTTATTAAAGTACAGAATAACTTCTCTAGAGCTTTCTTGATATTGATCAGACTGATGAAATAGATTGTTATATAATTCTGCTATCAGTGATCTTTTCAGCAACTTTCTTTTCAGAGCATTTCATAGATATTAGCAGAGATCTGTGTCAGATTCATAGTCTTATAAATATCATCTTTGTGAATTCTATCATTGTTAGAGAATATTAAGCTTCTGTTTTAAGTGTTCAATAAGATGTCTTATTCAGATAATCAGATAAGTTCTAATATAAGATTATAATTAAGATTATTAACTTTGTATGTATAGGCATATTCATATTGATATTCTCTGACATCTATGTTCAACTTCATTCTGTAACAGATACAAACATCTTTTAAGTCATCAAATTCTGTGAGAAGTCAGGGTTTTGATAAGAGAATATACTGAAGATTGTAATATCTTACAACTGAAGATTTAATCATTGTATAATAACATAGATCACTGTCTATCATGGCTTTTATATTATACATGTTATCAATCACAGTAGATATAAGAATTGTGTTCATTATCATTTTCTCTTCAAATCATTGTCATTTGATCTCTTCAAGCTTCTGTTTACAAATTTGAATAGAAGCTAATCTTTTCCCTGTTTCATTGAGACATTCTTATAGTTATCTTCTGAATTTTTCTTCACTGCAATGTGATTGATGTGAACAGGTGCTGATTCATTTTTTGAGTAAGAAGATATATAGATTACTTAGCAGTTGAAAGCAATGTGTTCTGATCAGTTACAGTTGATACACACTTCTCATTGATGTTGATTGATGACTTCTTCAGAAGTGATCTCAGGAACTCAGAAGTCTGTTCAGACAGTAGAGACTCTTATTTATGTGTAGATATTCAAGTCTACTCCATTCATAGCATCTGCATCATTGTTATTCTTCAGTGTGAGTGTATAAGTGACTGAGTTATTTCTCAGTGCAGGTATATAAGTATAATGTCTTCTATCACTGTTCTGTATACTCTTGAGCTTGATAAGATAATCATTCAATGTTCAGAGTTGTATACAGAAATCTTCATAAGTCTGGTCTTTGTCTACACTTATAAGAGTCTGTAAGAGTTTAAAAGTTAATGTCTTCTTAAGCATGCTAATCTTTATTCAATTCTCTCAAGATTGATCACCTGCTTCTAGAATCTTGATGTCAAAGTCAGGGATGAATGTTGTGAGAGAAGTGTTTCTCTGTCAGATACTCTGTAATCAATCTAATATCTTCTGTTACATGGCAGTATCTTGAAACAGAATATCAAGATGTTTAATAATGTTGTCAGATGTTTGCAACACTGATTCACATGCTTTTATTCATGAATAAAACTTCTGTTTTATACAATTCTTCAATTATTCATTGATATATCAATCTTGATTGATTAGTGAACTGATGATATCTTTATTCACACTCAGCTTCATGAGCATTTCCATTCTCCATGATAAGTAGAGAGTGAGATTGAAAGTATTGAAATATGTGAGAGCACTTAAGTATTCTTTTAGTGCTTTTATATTTGATTCTGTAGATGTTGAAATTGTATGAGTTTCTTATTAAATTAATTGTTGAATTTTCTTGTATTGAAGTTGTTAAGTTGCATGTATATCAGCTATCTGTTGCTGTTATAATTTCAATATTACTTGAAGTCACTGTGGTATTACTTCTATGCTCACATTTGAGAGTTCTTTCATATTATCATTAGACATGATTATATTGTTTATCAGATATGAAATATCTGTGAAATCAGAAGAAGTGTAATTATATGAATATCTCATACATCTGTAGTGTCAGAACTCTCAGATCTTTTACTGATATTCTCTTTGTAAGATCTTGTTACAGGGTCAGAGTGACTGGCAAGCAAGCTTCTATCTGAGAACTCAGTGTTCACTTAACTGTTTAACTGTTTCTCTATTTCTTACATGTTGTTACATGTTCAGATATCTCAGTGAGTAATTATTTCTAATGAGAAGATGATATGTGAATAATCATTTCTAATAAGAAGATGATGAATAGAA